>NC_090034.1:5979874-6037374 GCF_037176765.1 Anolis sagrei | reverse complement strand
CTTTGGAAGCTTTTAAACAGAGGCTGGATGGCCATCTGTCAGGGGTGATTTGAATGCAATATTCCTGCTTCTTGTCAGAATGGGGTTGGACTGGATGGCCCAGGAGGTCTCTTCCAACTCTTTGATTCTATGATTCTATAAATACTGGTAAATGCATCCATTTGGCTGACAATCTCAACCCAAGCTTACTTTTTGTGACAGGGCTTATATGATGAGCCTCCTGAACAATCATGCTAGGGCTTATTTTCTGGGAAATATGGTAGTCCATCTTTTATGCAGCAGTTTAGGAAGAATTTTAAAATAGGGGAGTCGTTCACAAAACTTCAATGTGGTGTCACTGGATGCAAAACAGAGCAGCTCCTTCCTGATTTACAAGGTACCAATTTGATTGTTTTGCATCCTACGGAGTCAACTAGGTATAACCAAAGAGTGCCTTTGAATTGAGAGGAAAATACAGGATCAGAAGAGGAACCAAATCCTCTCCTTACCTGTTCACTGACCTGGAACATCCCTTTGTCGTTACCTGTTTTAACAGCAAGAGAGAAGGAAATTCCTGAGCTCCCAACAAATTGAAGGCAATGTTTAACGTTGCGAGGAAATCAAGACGGTTTGGAGGAACGAACTAGGAATCAACACAGAGCCTGATAAGCGACATTTGGACTTAAAAGGCTCTATGTGATGATGAGGAAGAAAGAGTCAGATGCTGCGTTTTTCAAAACTTGTGCGGTCACGAACGGTTGCAAGAAGAAGATATTTTCCCTAAATGCAGCTTTGCTTGCATCCTCTTCTGGGGAAATTTTCCCACCTCAGGACACAACCTTCTGCAATCCAAACCCTGGCCAGGATCCAAACGTTCCAGGCCTGTCATTTGTCTGTGCCACCGACCACCTTCGTTGTCCTTGATGCAGTGTCCACGGCCGGTGAAGGTGGACAGGCTCTTTCTACGGAGTAGGGGAAGACCCAAAGCTGATCTTCTTGGCTATCTCTAGGTCGGACTTGGCCACCAGAAACCGCAGTTTCTTTCCACCGGATCGGATAAGGTCCACCGCACTGAAAGAAAAGAAGAAAGGGGAGAAAGAGCCCAGAAATCAGTGAGAGAAACCTTAATCTGCTTGGAGTTCACTCTTTCTCTTACAGTTCTGTCATACAAAACAGTGTTTCTCAACCTTCCTAATGCTGCAACCCCTTAATCCAGTTCCTCATGTCGTGGTGACCACCAACCATAACATTATTGTATTGTCGAAGGCTTTCATGGCCGGAATCACTGGGTTGTTGTAGGTTTTTTCGGACTATATGGCCATGATCTAGAGCAGTGTTTCTCAACCTGGGGGTCGCGACCCCTGCAGGGGTCGTGAGGAGGTATCAGGGGGGTCGCCAAAGACCATCAGAAAACACAGTATTTTCTGTTGGTCATGGGGGTTTTGTGTGGGCAGTTTGGCCCAATTTTATTGTTGATGGGGTTCAGAATGCTCTTTGATTGTAGGTGAACTATAAATCCCAACAACTACAACTCCCAAATGTCATGGTCTATTTTCCCCAAACTCCACCAGTGTTTACATTTGGGCATATTGAGTATTTGTGCCAAGTTTGGTCCAGATACTGAGGATGCTTGCCAGGAGAAAAATTGCCTCCAGAACATGGCCATATAGCCTGGAAAAACCTACAACAACCCTCCCAGTGTTTTCTGTTGGCCATGGGAGTTTTGTGTGCCAGGTTTGGTTCAATTTCGTCATTGGTGGAGTTGTAAGTGAACTATAAATCCCAACAACTCGAACTCCCAAATAACTCCCAAATAACAAAATCAATCAATTCCCCCTCCTCCCAATCCCACCACTATTTGGGCATATCGGGTATTTGTGCCAAATTTGATCCAGTGAAAATACATCCTGCTTATCAGATAATTGTAGTACCATTCATAACAGGAGCAAAATTACAGTTATGAAGTAGCAAAATAATGTTATGGTTGGGGGTCACCACTACATGAGGAACTGTATTAAGGGGTCGCGGACTTAGGAAGGTTGAGAAACACTGCTGTGTGGCCATGTTCTAAGAAGCATTCTTTCCTTGCCATACAATGCCATACAGCCCGAAAAACCTACAACAACCCAGTGATTCCGGCCATGAAAGGTTTTCCCCTGACATTAAGTCCAGTCGTGTCCGACTCTAGGGCGTGGTGCTCACCTCCATTTCTAAGCCAAAGAGCCAGCGTTGTCTGTAGACACCTCCAAGGTCATGTGGCCGGCATGACTGCAAGGAGTGCCGTTACCTTCCCACAGGAGCAGTACCTGTTGATCTACTCACATTTGCATGTATTCAAACTGCTAGGTTGGCAGAAGCTGGGGCTAATAGTAGGTCCTCAAGCTGCACCCCGGATTTGAACCTACGACCTTTCAGTCAACAAGTTCAGCAGCTCAGTGCTTTAACCCACTGCGCCACCGGGAGCTCTGGCACTTTGAATATAGACCGGAAATTTATGGGCAACCAGTTAGCAACCTGGCTGCCAACCTTTGCACCAGTTGCAGCTTCCGGGCCGTCTTCAAAGTAAGCCCCACATAGAGTGCATTACAGTAATCCAGTCTGGGTGTAACTAAGGCATGGACCACTGTAGCCTAGTCAGGCTTCTCGAGGTATAGCTGAACGTGGAGCATGAGTTTTAACTCTACAAAGGCCCTCTTGGCTACTACCGACACCTGAGCATCAAGCGTCAGCGCTGAGTCTAGGAGGAACCCCAGACTGCAAACCTGTGTCCTCAGAGGGAGTGGAAACCCTCTCAAGCACAGGTAGCTACCCTAGACCCCGATTAGCCTCATGACTGGCCAGGAGGACCTCTGTCTTGTCTAGATTAAGCATGTTGGCTCTCATCCAGTCCATCACAGCGGCTAGGCACTGGTCCAGGATCTGGTCCAGGATCTGGGGCGCTTCCTTGGAATTAGGTGGAAAAGAGTAGTAGAGTTGCGTGTCATCGCGTAGAGATGGCACCGAACTCCAAAACTCCGAATGACCTCACCCAGCGGTTTCATGTAGATGTGGCCTGCATCAATAGGAGCCTAGTGTCTAGATCTAGGGAAGTCATGCTCCCCATGCTCTATTCTGCTTTGGTTAGACCACCCCTGGAATATTGTGTCCAATTCTGGGCACCACAATTCAAGAGAGATATTGACAAGCTGGAATGTGTCCAGAGGAGGGTGACTCAAATGATCAAGGGTCTGGAGAACAAGCCCTATGAGGAGTGGCTTAAGGAGCTGGGCATGTTTAGCCTGAAGAAGAGAAGGCTGAGAGGAGATATGATAGCCATGTATAAACATGTGAGAGGAAGCCTCAGGGAGGAGGGAGCAAGCTTGTTTTCTGCTTCCCTGGAGACTAGGACACAATGGAACAATGGCTTCAAACTACAAGAGAGGAGATTCCATCTGAACATGAGGAAGAACTTCCTGACTGTGAGAGCCGTTCAGCAGTGGAACTCTCTGCCCTGGAATGTGGTGGAAGCTCCTCCTTTGGATGCTTTTAAGCAAAGGCTGGATGACTATCTGTCGGGGCTGCTTTGAATGTGATTTTCCTGCTTCTTGGCAGAATGGGGAGACCTTGTCAAAACCCAATTTTGCCAAGAAGCAGCAAAATTGCATTCAAAGCACCCCCAAAAGATGGCCATCCAGCCTGTGTTTCAAACCTCCAAAGCAGGAGGCTCCACCACACTCCAGGCCAGAGAGTTCCACTGATGAACAGCTCTCACAGTCAGGAAGTTCTTCCTCAGGTTCAGGTGGAATCTCCATGTGGATTGGATGGCCCACAATGTCTCTTCCAACTCTAGGATTCTATGATTCTAAAGACTAAATGGCTATCTGCATGGCAGAAGGGGGTTAGACTTGATGTCTCTTGAGGCCTCCTTCCAAACGCATGAGTCTCTATAATATATTCTGAATTTTAAAATGCTGCCTTGCACAGAAAGTACTGTCTCCAGATCTCTTCCAACTCTAGGATGCCAAGCATTTAGGGCAGGCATGGGGAACCTTCGGCCCTCCAGGTGTGGTGGACTTCAACTCCCACAATTCCTTGAGGCTCGGCATTCGCCCCAAAGGCTTACCTTGGCCCAAGGAATTGTGGGAGTTGAAGTCCACCACACCTGGAGGGCCGAAGGTTCCTGACCCCTGATTTAGGAAATGGGCATACTCAACCTGTACGGTGTAGACATGACCCTGGAAATGGCAATCTAAAAATCGGAACAGTTTCAGGACAAGCGACAGGGACAGAAAATATACAGCCTGGAGGTTAAAAGAAAACCAACTGACATCTAAGGAAGCCTGAGCGCATCACGGAAACTGAATGAGCTTCTTGAGTTGTAGCACATGTCCCTGCTTGCTTATGCAGTTCTGCACCATCAGTAGCGGTTCCCTTTGTGCCTACCTCTGGTAGTCAGAACCAATGAGGCTTGTGCCATTGACGGCCAGGATCCGGTCCCCAATGGAGAGTCTGCCGTCGGCTGCTGCAGGGCTGTCCTGGATCAGAGTCCTGATGTAGATTCCGGGAGAATTCAAGGGGGTGTGCTGGAGAAGCAGAATGAGAAAGAGAATTGTGGGTTTGCAAAAAGGCCGCAGGTGGGTGGCTTTGGGGGAGGAGGACTTCTGCATCTGCAGAGGACTTTGGTCCAGGATTTGTGGCAGAGAAGCCAGCGCCAGCTCCAAAATGAATGACTCCATCTAATTCACTCTGGCCTTCTATCTAGCCTATGGCTAGGGCCAAGGATTAAGGGGCTGTAATCGGCAACGATGCTGAATCACGGAAGAGACTGCAAAGCCATCTAATTGAATCCCCTGCCAGGAATACTGAAGCACTCCTGATTGGTACCCACCCAATCCCTGCTTGGCCCCAAAGAGGGAGAGTCTGCCACCCACAGAGGCAATGCAACAACAATAATCTATGTATATAATAAAAGTCAGTGTTTGTATGCGAAGGACGGTAGGTGTATGTGACAGCGTTCTGATTGGCTGCCACTGTGGTACAATTGGCATATGGTCTCAGCATCTCACGGTTCTCTCAACGTCTTCGTCAGAAGCATCATGATGTCCCCGCAGATCTTTCCTTATCAGGAACAGATGGAAGTCCGACGGTGCTAAATCTGAACTGTATGGAGGATGTCGTACGGTGGTGAGATCCAGTCTCTGAAGTTTCAAGTCTGTGCACTTTCATTTCAGGCATCAGCATCCTGGGTACTCATCATGCATAGATCTTCCAATAGCCAAACAAAGCAATAATGTGACCCACACGTTCTTGTGAAATCCCGATTATGCTTGAAATTTCTCTCTGAGTGATACAACGATCGTCCTGAATCAATCTGTCAATCTTTTGCTTGTGAAACTCGGTGGTTGCCGTCACAGGACATCCAACTCTTTGTTTGTTATGCAAGTCAGATGTTCCCACCTCAACATCTTTAAACTTACTCGCCCAACGATGCACAGCACTCACATCAACACAATCCCCATAAACAGCTTGCATTCTCTGGTGAATCTCCTTTGGGGTGATACCTTTTGCTGTCAAGAATTCAGTGACTACACGTTGCTTAAGTCACATTGACTGACCGTCTGTGCAGGGTTCCATACTTTGCACTTTAACAACACAACTGTTCAATACTAAGACTTCCCGCCAAAATGGAACTGTAGAGGAGAGACCACTGAACAAGTCAGTACCTCTGCATACCAGTACTGCCATCTGTGGAGAAGTTACCAAGGTGGAGGCATTACTTTTCATTCCACCCTTGTAAAATCCGCATCAACACAATCACCATAAACAGCTTGCATTCTCTGATGAATCTCCTTTTAGGTGACACCTTCTGTGGTCAAGAATTCTCTCATTGTCTTCATCAGAAGCATCATGATGTCCCCGCAGATCTTCTTTCATTATCGGGAACAGATGGAAGTCAGACGGTGCTAAATCTGGACTGTATGGAGGATGCCGTACGGTGGTGAGATCCGGTCTCTTAAGTTTTAAGTCTGTGCGCTTTCATTTCAGGCGTCAGATCTTCCTATAGCCAATTATGCTTCACTTTTCCCACATAATCACCAGACAATTGGATACATTTCTGCCAACAATCAACAAGTTTTCTGAAGCCGTCACAGAAGAAATCGACACTCTGTTTCCGCAACCAGCGTCTCACAGTTCTCTCATCCTGGGTACCCATTATGCACAGATCTTCCGATAGCCAAGCAAAGCAATAATGTGACCCACACATTCTTATGAAATGCCGATTATGCTTGAAATTTCTCTCTGAGTGATACAACAATCGTCCTGAATCAATCTGTCAACCTTTTGCTTGTGAAACTCGGTGGTTGCTGTCACAGGACGTCCAACCCTTTGTTTGTCACACAAGTCAGATGTTCCCACCTCAACATCTTTAAACTTACTCGCCCAATGTGCAGTCATTGAATTCTTGACAGCAGAAGGTGTCACCCCAAAGGAGATTCATCAGAGAATGCAAGCTGTTTATGGTGATTGTGTTGATGTGAGTACTGTGCATCGTTGGAGGCATTACTTTTCATTCAACCCTCATACTTAAACAGATGATAGTTTTGAGCACTGCTTCCAGCTCTCTGGAGAGAGAAGCTTCACCCTGGGTGGTGAGCTCATTGTTATGAAAAGAGAGAAGGCGAACAGCTCCGTGGACTCGGATCGCATTTCTTTGGCCCTTGTTTCTCCTTTGAGACGGCTGAAAGATGAACATCCCTCACGGTGTTGTTTGTTATGCGGAGTAAAAATGCGATGCCCTAATGACACCAGAAGAGCCACGTTGGATCAAAGCAAAAGGGCCAAGCAATAAATAGCTTTGGGCAGATGCAAACATGTTTTTCCACTTTGGGGGGGAGGCATTAGACTAGAATTACCTGCCTGCTCTACACCTGTATGTTGATGAATAAACACAATACACAATTAGTGTAAGTCTTCAACGCACTCCAAAGGTAAAGAAACCAGGAACTGGGAGTGTACGTTGAAAGAATGGAGGATGTTGTTGTTCATTCGTTCAGTCGTCTCCGACTCTTCGTGACCTCCTGGACCAGCCCACGCCAGAGCTCCCTGTTGGCCGTCACCACCCCCAGCTCCTTCAAGGTCAGTCCAGTCACTTCAAGGATGCCGTCCATCCATCTTGCCCTTGGTCGGCTCCTCTTCCTTTTGCCTTCCACTTTCCTCAGCATAATTGTCTTCTCTAGGCTTTGCTGTCTCCTCATGATGTGGCCAAAGGATTTCCACTTTGTCTCTCGTCTCCTTCCCTCCAGTGAGCAGTCGGGCTTTATTTCCTGGAGGATGGACTGGTTGGATCTTCTTGCAGTCCAAGGCACTCTCAGCACTTTCCTCCAACACCACAGCTCAAAAGCATCGATCTTCCTTGGCTCAGCCTTCCCTAAGGTCCAGCTCTCACATCCGTAGGTGACTACAGGGAATACCATGGCTTTGACTAGGCAATGGATCTTGGTTGCCAGTCTGATGTCTCTACTCTTCACTCTTTGATCGAGACTGGACATTGCTCTCCTCCCAAGAAGGAAGCGTCTTCTGATTTCCTGGCCACAGTCTGCATCTGCACTCATCTTTGCGCCTAGAAATACAAAGTCTGTCACGGCCTCCACGTTTTCTCCCTCTATTTCCCAGTTGTCAATCATTCTTGTTGCCATAATCTTGGCTTTTTTGATGTTTAGCTGCAACCCGGCTTTTGCGCTTTCTCCTTTCACCTTGATGAGAAGGCTCCTCAGCTCCTCCTCGCTTTCGGCCATCAGAGTGGTGTCATCTGCATATCTGAGGTTGTTCATGTTTCTTCCAGCAATTTTCACCCCAGCTTTGCATTCATCCAGCCCCGCACATCGCATGATGTGTTCTGCATACAAGTTAAAAAGGTTGGGTGAGAGGATGCAGCCTTGCCGTACGCCTTTCCCAATCTTGAACCAGTCTGTTGTTCCGTGGTCAGTTCTGACTGTTGCGACTTGGTCCTTGTACAGATTCCTCAGGAGAGAGGGAAGGGGGCTTGGGATGCCCATCCCACCCAGAACTTGCCACCATTTATTATGATCCATAATAAATTGGAGGATGCAAAAGGCATATTTCAATATGCAGGAAGGACAGGTGAGCACAGATAGGTAGTGCCAAGGTAATAGTGTACTTCTGCTTCACCTCACCAGCAGAGCATGTTTGCATTACTGGTACCCTCCAGAGTGTGTTAAGACTGCAACTTCCATTACTCCATAGTGTTGGGGTTCAGCCTGAGTGTGAACCTGAACCTGATTCTCTGATTGTATTTCCTGATGCTACTGAAAATGTTTTTCCTGATGCTAATGAAAATGTTGATTCTGAGGTCAGTGTAGAAGAAACTTCAGCAGGCTTGGAAAGTGAAAGTACACATTCTCATGAGAATGTTTCAGAGCCAAGCAGTGATCGCTCTCCAGAGCAGCTAACACCTGGGATCCTTAATGAGGATAGAAGAGGACAGATTTGGCAAAACAGGGGTGAATCGCAGAGTCTGCGAAGGTCAGCCAGATTGAAAGAAAAAGAAACAAGGGCTTCAAAGCCTGGAGGCGTGTCACGAAACAGATTCCTCGGCTTTAAGTGCCTCTCGCCGGGTTAGATCAGGCATCGTTTTAGACTTCTTCTTTTTTTGTCGTGTCAGAGCAACCAATCCATTATATTACATTTCTAACAGAACAAAGCAAACAAACAGAAAAATACACAACTTGTGAGTTTGGTAGCTGGTTAAATGTCCTTTGACCAGTATCTGGCCACTTGGAGTGCTTCCGGTGTTGCTGCAAGAAGGTCCTCCATTGTGCATGTGGCAGGGCTCAGGTTGCATTGCAGCAGGTGGTCAGTGGTTTGCTCTTCTCCGCACTTGCATGTCGAGGATTCTACTTTGTAGTCCCATTTCTGAAGGTTGGCTCTGCATCTCGTGGTGCTAGAGCGCAGTCTGTTCAGTGCCTTCCAAGTCGCCCAGTCCTCTGTGTGCCCAGGGGGGAGTCTCTCATTTGTATCAGCCATTGGTTGAGGTGCTGGGTTTGAGCCTGCCACTTTTGGACTCTCGCTTGCTGAGGCGTTCCAGCGAGTGTCTCTGTAGATCTTAGAAAACTATGTCTAGATTTAAGTCGTTGGCGTGCTGGCTGATACCCAAACAGGGGATGAGCTGGAGATGTCTCTGCCTTGGTCCTTTCACTATTGGCTGCTACTTCCCGGCGGATGTCAGGTGGTGCAATACCGGCTAAGCAGTGTAATTTCTCCAGTGGTGTAGGGCGCAGGCACCCCATGATAATGCGACATGTCTCATTAAGAGCCACATCCACTGTTTTAGTGTGTTCCACACTGGGCATGCATACTCAGCAGCAGAGTAGCACAGCGCAAGGGCAGATGTCTTCACTGTATCTGGTTGTGATCCCCAGGTTGTGCCAGTCAGCTTTCGTATGATATTGTTTCTAGCACCCACTTTTTGCTTGATGTTCAGGCAGTGCTTCTTGTAGGTAAGAGCATGGTCCAAAGTGACTCCCAGGTATTTAGACTGAGGCATTACCTTGGCAGATCTCCCGTTTCCTGTGGCCTTCATCCCAAGAGGCTTCTAGTGCTCCAAGTACGGTTAGTGGATTGCTAACAGGTTCCAGGATTTTACAGTGTTGCTTTTGGTTTTTGATCTAGTTCATGGATATTTCTGATTGCTGATTTTTACTGTGGCTTTTTGACTTTGCATTTTCCTCTATTTTGTAACCTTTTCTCATCAATAAAAAGGGATTGATTTTCCCCACAGTCAAGTGTGGTGGATTGTTGTCTTAGGGTCTCGTTTCCTGCTCTGGGTTGCAACACATAGCCAGGTGGCAGAAATGATGTCCTACACCAGTGGTTCTCAACTTGTGGGTCCCCAGATGTTTTGGCCTTCAACTCCCAGAAATCCTAACAGCTGGTATACTGGCTGGGATTTCTGGGAATTGTAGGCCAAAACACCTGGGGAGCCACAGGTTGAGAACCACTGGCCTACACCAAAAGTTTCATCTTCTCCCAAAATAATGGCAACTCAACAAGCCTACAGGAGAAGACCTTAGCCCACCGAGTCTTGTTTCTTGGGCCACCACCTACCAGACCATCGATCAGCCCCATCCCCAAGCCGATGGGTCCCTTTTCCAGTTCCACCACAAAGACGTAGCAGAAGTCATCTGTAGCTGAGCTGCGACTCGAAGAAGCAGGAGTTGGGAAGTCATAAGGTGTTGGTGAAGAACCTGGGGAGAAACCAAGAAAGAAAGGCTTGTCAGTCTTACAGACATTTCACCTTCTAGAAGTACTTGTAGACCAGCAAAGGTGGACTCTGTAGAGCAGCATTTCTCAACCTGGGGGTCAGGACCCATGGAGAGGTAGCAAGGGGGGTGTCAGAGGGGCCACCAAAGACCACCAGAAAACATAGTATTTTCTGGGTTGTTGTTGGTTTTTTCGGGCTATATGGCCATGGTCTTCTAGAGGCATTCTCTCCTGATGTTTTGCCTGCATCTATGGCAAGCATCCTCAGAGGTAGTGAGGTCTGTTGGAACTAGGAAAAGGGGTTCATATATCTGTGGAATGACCAGGGTGGGACAAAGGACTCTTGTCTGCTGGAGCTAGGTGTGAATGTTTCAACTGACCACCTTAATTAGCATTTGATGGCCTGGCAGTGCCTGGGGGAATCTTTTGTTGAGAGGGGAGTGGATGTGCCTGATTGTTTCCTCTCTGTTGTTTTGTTGTTGTAATTTTAGAGTTTTTTTTTAATACTGGTAGCCAGATTTTGTTCATTTTCATGGTTTCCTCCTTTCTGTTGAAATTGTCCACATGCTTGTGGATTTCAATGGCTTCTCTGTGTAGTCTAGTCTAGTGTAGTATAGTGTAGGCGTAGTAACACCTAGCTCCAGCAGACAAGAGTCCTTTCTCCCACCCTGGTCATTCTACAGATATATAAACCCATTTTCCTACTTCCAACAGACCTCACTACCTCTGAGGATGCTTGCCATAGATGCAGGCAAAACGTCAGGAGAGAATGCCTCTAGAACATGGCCATATAGCCCGAAAAAACCTACAACAACCCAATGATTCCAGCAATGAAAGCCTTCGACAATACATAGTATTTTCTGTTGGTCAGGGGGATTCTGTGTGGGAAGTTTGGCCCAATGATATTGTTGGTGGAGTTCAGAATGCTCTTTGATTGTAGGTGAACTATAGAGCCCAGCAACTACAACTTCCAAATGTCAAGGTTTGTTTTCCCCAAACTCCACTAGTGTTCACATTTGGGCATATTGAGTATCCATGCCAAGTTTGGTCCAGATCCATCATCATTTGAGTCCACAGTGCTCTCTGGATGTAGGTGAACTACAACTCCCAAATTCAATGTCAAAGCCCACCAAATCCAGTATTTTTTTGTTGGTCATGGGAGTTCTGTGTGCCACGTTTGGTTCAATTCTATCATTGGTGGAGTTCAGAATGCATTTTGTTTGTAGGTGAACTATAAAGCCCAGCAACTACAACTCCCAAATGTCAAGATCTATTTTTCCCAAACTCCACCAGTGTTCACATTTGGGCATATTGAGTATTCGTGTAGAGTTTGGTCCAGATCCATCATTGTTTGAGTGCACAGTGCTCGCTTGATGTAGGTGAACTACAACTCCAAAACTCAAGGTCAAGGCCCACCAAAATTAGTATTTTCTGTTGGTCATGGGAGATTTGTGTTTAAAGTTTGGCCCAATTCTATTGTTGGCATAGTTCAGAATGCTCTTTGATTGTAGGTGAACTATACATCCCAGCAAGTACAACTCCCAAATGACAAAATCAACCCCCCACCACCACACCAGTAGTCAAATTTGGGTATAATTGATATGTGTGCCAAATTTGGTCCAATGAATGATGATGCATCCTGCCTATCAGATATTTACATTACGATTCAAAACAGGAGCAAAATGACAGTGATGGAAGTAGCAACAAAAATAATTTCATGGTTGGGGGTCACCACAACATGAGGGATTGAGGCATTAGGAAGGTTGAGAAACACTGTTGTCGAGGTTGTAACACAGAACTATTCAATTCAATTCCCCAATAACGTATGCATAACTACATCACCTGATGGCTGCTATCCAATATTCCCCCTGCATAGCATAAATATAAACATATGGAAATGAAGTATGTCACCACTATGCCACCACTATGCAGTATAGTGAGCAAAATAGTGCTGTTGACGGGAGTGAGAACAGAGCCCCCCCCAGATGATCTTAAGAGTACGAGATGGGTCGTAGGGGCAGATGCGTTCGGACAAGTAAGCTGGGCCAGAACCGTATAGAGCAGTGGTTCTCAACCTTCCTAATGGCGTGACACCTTAATACAGTCCCTCATGTTGTGGTGACCCCCAACCATAATATTGTTTTCGTTGCTACTTCATAACAGTCATTTTACTACTGTTATAAATCATAATGTAAATATCTGATATGCAGGATGCATTTTCATTCACTGGACCAAACTGGGCACAAATACCCAATACGCCCAAATGTGAATGCTAGTGGGGTCGGGGGGAGGATTGATTTTGTAATTTGGGAGTTGTAGTTGCTGGGATTTATAGTTCACTTATAATCAAAGAGCATTCTGAACTCCACCAGCGATTGATTTGAACCAAACTTGGCTTCCATGAACAATGGAAAACACTGGAAGGGTTTGATGGGCATTGACCTTGGGTTTGGGAGTTGTAGTTCACCTATAACCAGAAAGCACTGTGGACTCATGCAATGGTGGATCTGGACCAAACTTGGAACGAATACTCAATATGCCCAAATGTGAACACTGGTGGACCTTGGGGAAAATAGATCTTGACATATGGGAGTTGTAGTTGCTGGGATTTATAGTTCATTACAATCAAAGAACATTCTGAACTCCACCAGCGATAGAATTGGCTCAAACTTCCCACATGGAATCACCATGACCATCGGAAAACACTGTGTTTTCTTATGGTGTTTGGTGACCCCTCTGACACCCCCTCGCGACCCCCTCAGGGGTCCCGACCCCCAGGTTGAGAAACACTGGTATAGAGCTTTATGGGTCAAAATTAGGCTTGGAGATGAACCAGCAGCCAGTGGAGTTGGCATAACAGGGTAATTGTAGTCTAACAATTGCTTTCCCCCCAGCTTTGCTCCTGAAAACTCTGGACCTTTGTGGCTCTGTCCAGGGGAGGAGGACAGCTCATCATCCTCCCGGCGTCCTCCATGCGGTGGGAGATGTATCCAGAGGACACTTGGAGATGCATCAAGACCCACCGGGAACCAAGCTCTCCTCTGAGGAGACTGGATTCATGTCTCTCCAAATGAACTTGGCAAGCGCGCTCCTCCAGCTGCTCCCGCCGAGTGACTCACAAGAAATGGCAAGGGAAGAAAATGGGAACGTTTTGCAGCTGCAGCCTTGAAGGCCGGGAGAGATTCTTGGCAACCTGAAGAGCTTTGGTCAGCAACTCATTTGGCCAGAGACGGATCTCCTCTCCACAGACAGGGCTGAAAGTGCGGGTCTGCCCAAGGAGGCGAAAATGCTGGAGGAGGGAAAAAACTGCGCAATTAACACTTCTAGGCAATTTTTAAATAAGAGTGTTGTGTCGGAATGGGTGCCCACGCACAGCTCCAGGCTACTGGATGTCCTGGCATTCAGACACCCACTGGAAACTAAGGAACAATCCCACCCGTGCATTTCATCCCATCTCTGTTTGAGGATTTTCTTCAAAGTTGCTGCTAAGCCAAAATGAAAATATTATTGTTGTAGGTTTTTCCCGGGCTATATGGCCATGTTCTAGAGGCATTTTCCCCTGACGTTTCGCCTGCATCTATGGCAAGCATCCTCAGAGGTAGTGAGGTCTGTTGGAAACTAGGAAAAAGGGTTTATATATCTGTGGAATGACCAGGGTGGGACAAAGGACTCTTGTCTGCTGGAGCTAGGTGTGAATGTTTCAACTGACCACCTTGATTAGCGTTTAATGGCTTGGAAGTGCCTGGGCTGACTCAGAGGAACAGTCTTGGCAAGAAAACCTCATGATAGGCTTCCCTTAGTGTTTTCCTGCCTAATGTATCTATTTATCGGTCAGTTCACATAGTGAGGGTCGGTAATGTGGAAACACTCTTAGTCTGGGGTAATCAAAATGTGGTTTGGTGGTGTAGAGGTGTGTAACCACTCTAGTCTTCCTCCGGTCACTCTTGGCGGTGCTTTTGTGCCCAACCAGAAGAACCATCAACCTTGGAAACTTAGTCAATCCACTCAGCAGAAGCTGAACTTATCGAGATCTTATTCAAATTCAAGTTCTCAATGCCCAGCCCAGCGCTCATTCCAATTAAGGGCAGCTGGTAAATCACCAGCAATGATAAGCTCTACCAACCAAAAGGTTGCCAGTTCGAAGCCCTGGGTTGGCATGAGCTCCTGACTGTCAGCCCAGCTTACTGTTTACCTAAGCACTTCGAAAATAACTTAGAGCTGTAACTAGAGAAATTAGGTACCGCTAAAAAGCAGGGGAGATATTTTACGACATCATAAAAGAAAAAGATCAGAAAATGCTCAGCAACCAAAAGGAAGGCAGAAATCCTGATGGTTCTTTGTCATAGAGGATGGAGAGACAGCACCTCCCTGTGGCTGGATTAGAGCACAACCTCCAAGGCGCCAAAAAGCTGGACGTCGACACAACGTACCTCTTGTCTGTCTTGTCTGTCCAAAATGGCGTTGAATGTTTGCCATGTGTGTACTGTGATCCGCCCTGAGTCCCCTTGGGGAGATAGGGCGGGATATAAATAAAGTGTTATCTATATATATAAATCTGTAAGGGGCGTCCAACGGGACAGCAAAACTCAAAAACCACCCAACGAAAATTAACCAAAATTCCCATGCACATACCTCAACCCACAAGGTACAAACATATAGAATCAAAATAAAAAACAACACAACAACACACTCACAAAAGGACAAAACAACTGAGCATGCGCAATGGTGCAAAGTCCCCGGCGCGCGCACATGGCCAAACGGCCAACGCACCCTCCGCACCTCCCTCCCCCCTCCGCCGAAGCCCCGCCCACACCCACCGAGGCCCCGCCCCTGCACTCCTCCTCCTCCCACCCCCCTCCATTGTAGCTGCTGGGATTTATAGTTTACCTATAATCAAAGCATTCTGAACTCCACCAATGACGGAATTAAACCAAATGTGGCACACAGGACTCCCATGAGAAGGGGTAAGCATTGGGAAGGGAGAAAGGAAGGAAGGAGGGAAGGCAGGAAAGAAAGAGGTACTGAAGGAAGGAAGAAAAGAAAGTAGAAAAGAAAGAAAAATAAAAGGAAGGAAAGGCAGGAAAGAGGTAAAGAAGGAAGGAGAAAAGGAAATAAAAAATGAAAGGAGGAAGGAAACATGGAGGGAAGAAAGGAGGCAAAGGAAGAAAGGGGGAGGGAATGACGGAAAGAGAGAAGGATGAAACCAAGGAGCGAAAGAAGGAAAGAAAGAAAGAAAGAAAGAGGTAGAGAAGGAAGAAAGGAGAGAAAGGGGGAGACAAAGGGGGAAGGAATAGGTAGGTACCTCTCTTTCATAATACTCCAGATATCTACCTCTACTTTGAAAAGATTTACTATAGGCCACAGCAACACGTGGCAGGGTACAACTAGTTATGTTATAATGCCCTTCTTACCTTCAGAAATGGTGGTTTTGGCACCACTGAAGCCATTCCTTCGAGGGTCCATCACACTTTTCCCCAGGTTGGTCTCTGGAGCAAGTTCGAGACTTGTGGAGTCGAAGGTGAGAGGCGTGTTTGGCGGGGTCAGCAAGCATGACGGGTCGGGCGGCCCCACGGCTGACTTGACGCCATTCTTGCCCTGCGACCCCTCCAAGCGGAGCTGCTGCAAGGCTTCGGGAAGCGGCAACTCGCAGGCGTCATTCTCCCGAGCAGAGCCATTGGCATTGTGGACGGCTTCGATCCTTGGTTCTGCATAGCTGACGGGTCGCCTGCGGTTCACCTGACCAAAGGTGCTTGTAACCACGGACAAGCCGGTGGTTGTTGTTTTGGAGTCCACTTGGGGGCTGGTTTGGCAGCTGATCGCCTCGGTCTTTAAAGGAAAGGCACAAAGACACGGGTCAGCAACAGAGATTAAAAGATGGGCTAAAAACCAACCTTAAAAATGTGGAATCAACATTGAGGACTGGGAAGCCTTGCCCCTAAATCACTCGAACTGGAGGGCAGCTGTGGATTTTGCTAATGGATTTTGAAGAGGCACGAATGGAGGGCAAGAGGAAGAAAGCACATCAAGCAAACCCTTATCAGGACCACCTTCTACCTGGAAATCAACATCCTCATTAGGATATACCTTGGAAGGTATATCAATTAGAAAATGTTGACCATTTCCACTCCCTTGGCAGCCACCTCTTGTCAAAACCCAGAAGCCTTAAACCCCGCCAGACACAGATTAAAGGTTCAAACACAGCTTTATTGTAAACAAAAGGACCAAAAAAAGCACTAAAATGCAGTGCTTAGGTCTGCTGGAGCAATTTGGCACCAAAAACAAGTCAATAGGAGAACCAAAAATATAATCCGGATTATAGCGCTGCCTCTTAAACCAAAGATGAAGCAAATTGCTTAAAAATCAAAATGTAGCAAGAACACAGTCTTTAAAGGTGATAAAACGTGGTTTCAAAACGGAAAGTTGTTAAAGTCACAAAGATATTAGAAAACAAAGTCCAGAAGTCCAAAAGCGGAGTCAAACTAGTCCGTAGTCAATTCCGTAGAGCAGCAAGCTGGAACGTTGAAGTCACCCAGGAAACAGGAACACTTGAAGCTAAAGCCCAGGACCCAAGGGGGAAAGTTGGCAGGTACAAGAATTATGTCTCCAAGAAGACACTTTGCCTCCTGCAACTTGCCATTCAAACTGAACCCCCTTTTATCTTACAATTCGTCTCCAGAGCTTGAGGAGCTCCCCACCCTCTCATCATCACTCTCAGCTGCTCCCAAGTCTGCAGCTGAATGCCCATCCCTCCACCTCTGCCAACGATTATCAGGATTCAGATCCTGCCAAGAGTCCCCTGGCTGCCAATCATCAGTGAACCCCTCAAATTCCTCACTAGAGGTGGGCTGGTTATAGATATCCCTTATGTTTTGCACACGGGTCCAATTTAACTCCTCATCATCTTCCATGTCACTCCCAGTCCCAAAACTCCTTTCAAACCCAAAGAAATATTCATCCTCTGTTGGTGCACAAAGTATTTCCTGAATATGCTTCCTTTGTAATTCCCTTTCAGACTCAGGCTTTCGAGCAGCCCTCTTTACACCTCTGCTCCCTTCCCCATCCCCCATTTCCCAATCAGAGAAACCTGGGAACGTGTCAGTATCGCTTGGAGCCATGATTTCTCTAATGTGCTGATGCTGCTGTTCCCCTTCTGACTCTAAAGGAGACCCGTTCTCCCGGCTACTAGGAGTAGCGACTCAAGCAACACGCTGAACTACAACACCTCTCCACCAAAGTCAACATTGACACCGAAATACAACACCACCTGAGCTCTGCAAATGAAGCAGAGTGTTTGAGGACCGGGACATCTGTAGGGAGACCAAGGGGCTTGTTTATAAAGCTATTGTCCTCCCAACCTTGCTGTACGCCTGCGAGACGTGGACTGTCTACAGATGTCACATGCAACTCCTGGAACAATTCCATCAGCACTGCCTCCGGAAAATCCTGCAAATCTCTTGGGAAGACAGGCGGACAAACATCAGCGTGCTGGAAGAAGCAAAGACCACCAACATTGAAGCGATGCTCCTCCGCCATCAACTCTGCTGACCAGCCACGTTGTCCGGATGCCTGACCACCGTCTCCCAAAGCAGTTGCTCCACTCCGAACTCAAGAACGGGAAACCGGAATGTTGTTGGGCAGGAAAAGAGATTGAAAGATGGGCTCAAAGCCAACCTTAAAAACTCTGGCATAGACACTGAGAACTGGGAAGCCCTGGCCCTTGAGCGCTCCAGCTGGAGGTCAGCTGTGACCAGCAGTGCTGTAGAATTTGAAGAGGCAGAAATGGAGGGCAAAAGAGAGAAACGTGCCAAGAGGAAGGCAAGTCAAACCAACCCCAACCAAGACCGCCTTCGACCTGGAAACCGATGCCCTCACTTTGGGAGAAGATGCAGATCAAGAAGAGGGCTCCACAGTCACCTATGGATTCACCAGAAAACTGATCCTGGAAGACTATCCTACTCGGCCAACGAGGGATTGCCTAAGTAAGTAAAGTATGGTATACCAGTGTTTCTCAACCTTCCTAATGCAGCACCCCCTTAATACAATTCCTCATGCTGTGGTGACCTCCAACCATAACATTCTTTTCGTTCCTACTTCATAACTATCATTTTGCTACTGTTATGAAATATCTGATAGGCAGGATATTCATTCGGTGGACCAAATTTCGTACAAATACCCAATTCGCCCAAATTTGAATATTAGTGGGATTGGGGTGGTGGTGGTGATTTGTCATTTGGGAGTTGTCGTTGCTGGGATTTATAGTTCACCTACAATCAAAGAGCGTTCTGAACTCCACCAGCGATAGAATTGAACCAAACTTGGCACACAGAACCAACATAAAATAAGCGGAGTGTTTGGTGAGCATTGACCTTGAATTTTGGAGTTGTAGTTCACCTACATCCAGAGAGCACTGTGGACTCAAACAATGATGGCTATGGACAAAACAATCAAAGAGCATTCTGAACCCCACCAACCATAGAATTGGGCCAAAGTTCCCACACAGAACTCTCATGACCAACAGAAAATGGTCTCATGACCAACATCCTCACCTCTGAGGATGCTTGCCATAGATGCAGGCGAAATGTCAGGAGAAATGCCTCTAGAACATGGCCATATAGCCCGAAAAAACCCACAAGAACTTAGTGAATCCAGCCATGAGAGCCTTCGACAATACAGAAAATATTGTGTTTTCTGTTGGTCTTTGATGACCCCTATGCAACCCCTCTCGTGACCCCTCCAGCTGGAGGAACGCTGTGATAGACCATGAAGAACCATAATAGGTCTCTACAGTCACCGACCCATTACTAAGACTCTACTTTTGGAAGACAATCAGATTCGGCCACAAGGAATCACCTCTGATGATTGTTGTTGTTGTTCATTCGTTCAGTCATTTCCGACTCTTCATGACTTCATGGACCAGTCCACGCCAGAGCTCCCTGTCAGCCATCACCACCCCCAGCTCCTTCAAGGTCAATCTAGTCACTTCAAGGATACCATCCATCCATCTTGCCCTTGGTTGGCCATGCTTCATTTTTCCTTCCATTTTCCCCAGCATCATACTCTTCTCTAAACTTTCCTGTCTCCTCATGATGTGGCCAAAGCACTTCAACTTTGTCTCTACTCTCCTTCCCTCCAATGAGCAGTCGGACTTTATTTCTTGAAGTATGGACTGGTTGGATCTTCTCGCAGTCCAAGGCATTCTCAGCACTTTCCTCCAACACCACAGTTCAAAAGCATCTCTCTTCCTTCGCTCAGCCTTCCCTGAGGTCCAGCTCTCACAACATAGGTGACTATGGGGAATACCATTGCTTTGACTATGCAGATCTTCGTTGCCAATGTGATGTCTCTACTCTTCACTATTTCATCGAGATTGGACATTGCTCTCCTCCCAAGAAGGAAGCATCTCCTGATTTCCTGGCTGCACTCTGCGTCTGCAGTAATCTTTGCACTTAGAAATACAAACCCTGTCTCTGCCTCCACGTTTTCTCCCTCTATTTCCCAGTTGTCAATCATTCTTGTTGCCATAATCTTGGTTTTTTTGATGTTTAGCTGCAACCCAGCTTTTGTGCTTTCTCCTTTCACCTTGATTAGAAGGCTCCTCAGCTCCTCCTCGCTTTCGGCCATCAAAGCGGTGTCATCTGCATATCGAAGGTTGTGAATGTTTCTTCCAGCAATTTTCACCCCAGCCTTGCATTCGTCAAGCCCCGCACATTGCACGATGTGTTCTGCATCTAAGTGGAATAGGTTGGGGAAGAGGATACAACCCTGCCGTACGCCTTTCCCAATCTTGAACCCATCTGTTGTTCCGTGGTCAGTTCTGACTGTTGCTACTTGGTCCTTATACAGATTCCTCAGGAGAGAGATAAAGTGATTTGGTATGCCCATACCACCAAGAACTTGCCACAATTTATGATGATCCACACAGTCAACGGCTTTGGAATAGTCGATAAAACAGAAATAGATGTTTTTCTGAAACTCCCTGCCTAACAAGTTAAACATGAGCCAACAATGTGATGTGGCGGCAAAAAAAGCCAATGGGATTTTGGCCTGCATCAATAGGAGCATAGTGTCTAGATCTAGGGAAGTCATGCTCCCCATGCTCTATTCTGCCTTGGTTAGACCACATCTGGAATATTGTGTCCAATTCTGGGCACCACAATTCAAGAGAGATATTGACAAGCTGGAATGTGTCCAGAGGAAAGCAACTAAAATGATCAAGGGTCTGGAGAACAAGCCCTATGAGGAGCGGCTTAGGGAACTGGGCATGTTTAGCCTGAAGAAGAGAAGGCTGAGAGGAGATATGATAGCCATGTATAAATATGTGAGAGGAAGCCACAGGGAGGAGGGAGCAAGCTTGTTTTCTGCTTCCTTGGAGACTAGGACGCGGAACAATGGCTTCAAACTACAAGAGAGGAGATTCCATCTGAACATGAGGAAGAACTTCCTGACTGTGAGAGCCGTTGAGCAGTGGAACTCTCTGCCCCGGAGTGTGGTGGAGGCTCCTTCTTTGGAAGCTTTTAAGCAGAGGCTGGATGGCCATTTGTCAGGGGTGATTTGAATGCAATATTCCTGCTTCTTGGCAGAATGGGGTTGGACTGGATGGCCCATGAGGTCTCTTCCAACTCTTTGATTCTATGATTCTATGATTCTCCATTACTGATGATGATAGCGAGTTGTTTTAGGAAGAGAGCATTATAATCTATGAGATGTAAGAACGCAGTACCTTGCCACTGTTTGACTTTTCCTCCGTTCTAAGGATCACTTCATCCTTTTTAGAAGGGGTAGCTGAATTTTTCCCCACAAGATTGCAATGGATTCAGAAACATTCCTGTCTGCAGCCAAAAAAATGTGGCAGGAGCTCTTCCAAAAAGATGATGATAGCCTTGAAACTCTGCAGTCCAGATGATAACTTCCAGCTCTGAGGCTGAAGACAACATGGGCGGGAGAGGAGCAGAGTTTTGGAAACCTCCCCCATTTTTCCTGACCTTTATTGCTATGGTTGTGCACCTTCAAGTCAGATCTGACTTAGGGTCACCATAAGGCGAACCTATCAGCAAACCGGTCATGAGCAGCTGATTCATATTCAACTCGGCATAAGAAGACACGGCGTTGATACCATTTCAAAGTGATGGTACAAAAACTTATATAATATTGTGAATTTGAACTGTTCTGTCGCGTGCTGGGCCTGTAAAGAATTTCCTTTAGAACAGGACGTGCAACCTTTGCCCAGCGGGAAGCCAGGAGGCCCAAGGAGAAGCTCTCAGAGGTTTTGCACCACAAAAGATCTTTAGATGGCTTGTGAAGTATAACAAAGTCTTTTATTAATGAACAATCAAACAGAAACTTCTCTTGTCTTCAATAAAGATAAACAAATGCTTCCAGGTTTTATGCAACTGGTGGCTTCCTAATCTTGCCCACGAAGGACAGGCAACTGTCTTCAATAACTTCTTCTTTCATTTAAATGAAAATCCCCTTTTTAACTTCTCCCAGGCTGACTGTAATCTAACCCTTACTGATGTGGGCTCCGCTACCGGGTCGAAATGCGTCTCGAAGCACCAAGTGGGCCTACCAGTAAAGGCTTAGATATTCTCCAGCTGGAGTTCTTTAAGGCTGTTTTCCTGGAAATCTTTGGAGACTCTTAAGACTATTTCCCCCCGGAAAGTCTTAAGGGTTGAAGCTTTTGTACAGGGGAAGCTTGCACACGTCTTGTACATTAGCTTTCCTTGCTGAGACTAACTAAAAATGGCTCCCTTCCCTTCCCAATTGCCCTGAGCAAGGGGCGGGACCAAAACTCAACGATGATGGACAGGTGACTTGCCCTACTACTGCAACCAAAGGAAGCCACCTATCTGCAGAATCCCTGAAACCTGGGACTGCAAACAAATATTTAATACAAAGCAAATCATCCGGAGTTTCGGAGTGCGATGTCATCTGTACGCGGATGATGTCCAACTCTGTCACTCCTTTCCACCTGCTACTAAGGAGGCTGTCCAGGTCCTGAACCGGTGCTTGGCCGCTGTGACGGTCTGGATGGGGGCGAACAAATTGAAATTGAATCCAGACAAGACAGAGGTACTCCTGGTCAGTCGTATAGGGTTACAGCCTGTGTTGGATGGGGTCGCACTCCCCCTGAAGACACAGGTTCGCAGTTTGGGTGTGATCCTGGACTCATCGCTGAGCCTGGAACCCCAGGTTTCGGCGGTGACCAGGGGAGCATTCGCACAGTTAAAACTCGTGCGCCAACTGCGACCGTACCTTGGGAAGTCTGACTTGGCCACGGTAGTCCACGCTCTGGTTACATCCCGTTTAGACTACTGCAACGCTCTCTACGTGGGGTTGCCTTTGAAGACAGCCCGGAAGCTCCAATTAGTCCAACGTTCGGCAGCCATGATACTAACTGGAGCGGAGCGCAGGGAGCATACAATTCCTCTGCTGTACCAGCTCCACTGGCTGCCGATCTGCTACCGGGCTCAATTCAAAGTGCTGGCGTTGGCCTTTAAAGCCCTAAACGGTTCTGGCCCAACTTACCTATCCGAACGTATCTCAGCCTATCAGCCCACCAGGACCCTAAGATCTTCTGGGGGGGGGGGGCCTGCTCTCTATCCCGCCTGCTTCACAGGTGCGGCTGGCGGGGACGAGAGACAGGGCCTTTTCTGTGGTGGCCCCGCGGCTATGGAACACCCTCCCCATGGAGGTAAGATCAGCCCCCTCATTGATGGTTTTCCGGAAAAGACTAAAAACCTGGATGTTCGAGCAGGCGTTCGGTTAACTCAGTGCAATAAGTGTAATGATTGAAGGACTGGCAATTTGGACGACGAAACTGGATCGCGATTTTAGTCAAGAGATGAATTGGATTGTTTATTGATATATGTATTGTGGATCGTGTTTTTATGCTTTTAAACTGTATACTGTTGTTTGTTATAAGTTGTTGTAAACCGCGTTGAGTCGCCGGCTAGGCTGAGAAACGGCGGTATACAAGTATAGCAAATAAATAAATAAATAAATAAATAAATAAATAAAGTTGGAGCTCCTGGTACAGCCGTACCAACACATGAACAGTATAACAAGTTTATACACAGAATTCTATTATTTTTCTATTTTCTGTATAAGTGGGATATTTGTTGAGCTTACTAATTCAGGAACCCATTCATATTGTATTGTAACATCTAAGTAGGCAGAATCCAGTGTCGCAAACCCCAAACTGGGATATGGGCAGGATAATAAACCTTGTCAGGAGATTGTTGCGTCCAAATGTATTTGCCGCCACATGAATCTCTTCCCATTCACCGTAGCCAAGAGATGCGATGCTGGGAGTTGCAGTCCAATGCTCCGCATCCTTGTGCTGAACCGCACTCTTGACTCTCAGTGCCTCCGACCAACCTGCTCCGCCCCGGCCTCCTCTTGCCATCTTAACCTCCGCTAAGGAGATTGCCAGCAGCTCTCCTTTCCAGCCCCCGAGGTGAAGGGATTAGGATGGAGCTAATCCCTAATGTCGGATTCCTACCTTCCCTTTGGGCCAGGGAGTCTTTTCGATATTGCCAGGAAGAGTGGCAAATGAAGCGAAAGGCAAGCTAACAGTCTCCTGCTTTTGGGATTCAAGTGCAGCAAGTTGGAGGCCACTTTGGTGTGTGCCAAAAACCCTCTGACAGAGTGTCCACCATCGGCATGCTCTGTGCCTGCGTTTGGAAACAGAAGGTGCCTATTTAAAGCTCTGGTGAGAGGAGAGAGATCAAGTCTGATTGATGGAAGCTTGGAAATCTCTTGAGAGGAGGATCTGTAATTGGTTAAATGGACGAACGCAGAGGGTGATTCTCCCCAAGGCTTCCTCTTCATCCTGGAAAGAAGTGACGAGTGGAGTGCCATAAGCAGGGTTTCGTCCTGGGCCCGGTCCTGATCAGGATTTTCATTAATGACTTCTTAGATGAAGGGCTAGAAGGCGGGATCATCAAGTTTGCAGACGACACCAAACTGGGAGGGAGAACCATTACTCCAGAGGACAGGAGCAGGATTCAAAAAGGTCTTGATAGATTAGAGAGATGATGGGCCAAAACTAACAAAATGAAGTTCAACAGGGACAAATGCAAGATACTCCACTTAGGCAGAAAAAACGAAATGCAAAGATACAGAATGGGGGACAATACCTGGCTTGAGAGCAGTACGTGTGAAAAAGATCTTGGAGTCCTCGTGGACAACAAGTTAAACATGAGCCAACAATGTGATGTGGTGGCAAAAAAAGCCAATGGGATTTTGGCCTGCATCAAGAGGAGTATAGTGTCTAGATCCAGGGAAGTCATGCTCCCCATGCTCTATTCTGCTCTGGTTAGACCACACCTGGAATATTGTGTCCAATTCTGGGCACCACAATTGAAGAGAGATATTGACAAGCTGGAATGTGTCCAGAGGAGGGCAACTAAAATGATCAAGGGTCTGGAGAACAAGCCCTATGAGGAGCGGCTTAAGGAGCTGGGCATTTTTAGCCTGAAGAAGAGAAGGCTGAGAGGAGTTATGATAGCCATGTATAAATATGTGAGAGGAAGCCACAGAGAGGAGGGAGCAAGCTTGTTTTCTGCTTCCCTGGAGACTAGGATGCAAGGGAACAATGGCTTCAAACTACATGAGAGGAGATTCCATCTGAACATGAGGAAGAACTTCCTGACTGTGAGAGCCGTTCAGCAGTGGAACTCTCTGTCCCGGAGTGTGGTGGAGGCTCCTTCTTTGGAAGCTTTTAAACAGAGTCTGGATGGCCATCTGTCAGGGGTGATTTGAATGCAACATTCCTGCTTCTTGGCAGAATGGGGTTGGGCTGGGTGGCCCATGAGGTCTCTTCCAACTCTTTGATTCTATGATTCTATGTATTAAAAAACCAAAATAGGGATAGGAATGAAAGAGAATCCTAGATTCCTAGATTTGGAAGAGACCTCCTGGGCCATCCAGTCCAATCCCATTCTGCCAAGAAGCAGGAAAATCACATTCAAAGCATCCCCCGACAGATGGCCATCTAGCCTTTGTTTAAAAGCTTCCAAAGAAAGGGCCTCCACCACACTCCGGGGCAGAGAGTTCCACTGCTGAACAGCTCTCACAGTCAGGAAGTTTTTCCTCATGTTCAGGTGGAATCTCCTCTCTTGTAGTTTGAAGCCATTGTTCCATTGCGTCCTAGTCTCCAAGGAAGCAGAAAACAAGCTTGCTCCCTCCTCCCTGTGGCTTCCTCTCACATATTTATACATGGCTATCATATCTCCTCTCAGCCTTCTCTTTATCAGGCTAAACATGCCCAGCTCTTTCAGCCGCTCCTCATAGGGCTTGTTCTCCAAACCCTTGATCATTTTAGTCGCCCTCCTCTGGATACATTCCAGCTTAGAGTCAATATCTCTCTTCAATTGTGGTGCCCAGAATTGGACACCAGGAGATAGAACAGGGACATGGATGGAAACCTGACCATCTCTTCATTATTATTATAGCACCTTCTGGCAATGTTTTTTTCATGGCTCCCTGCTGTTTCCTCACCCCAAACCACCTGGGCGAGTGGAGGAGACACAATATTGTTCTTTCCTGCTCAGAACATATAAATACAAGAAGTGCTCAAGCAACGGCAACAAGGGTAAACGCGAGGGTGTGTATTAACTGCGCAGTGGTTTTAAATTATTTATAGCTGCTTCTCCATTTCAGGCTGGGTTTGCACCTGCATCCGGTTTGCGCATTGAGCTCAAGCACCTGAGCCGCTGCATGCAGGGGGAGTCACGTTTTCAATAATACTTGACGATTTGCCTTCCTCTTTGTATTACTAGAGATTGTCCCCTACCCCCCCCCCCCCCCAATTTTTAGGGCTTCCTAAATACTGGGTTGTTGTAGGTTTTTTCGGGCTATATGACCATGTTCTAGAGGCATTCTCTCCTGACGTTTCGCCTGCATCTATGGCAAGCATACTCAGAGGTATTGAAGTCTGTTGGAACTAGGACAATTAGGTTTATATATCTGTGGAAAGACCAGGGTGGGACAAAGCACTCTTGTCTGCTGGAGATAAGTGGGAATGTTTCAAGCATCCTCAGAGGTTGTGAGGTCATAGATGCAGCAAAACGTTTCGCCATAGATGCAGGCGAAACGTCAGGAGAGAATGCCTCTAGAACATGGCCATATAGCCCGAAAAAACCTACAACACCACAGTATTTTCTGTTGGTCATGGGGCTTCTGTGTGGGGAATTTTGGCCCGGTTCTATCATTGGTGGGGTTCAGAATGCGCTTTGATTGTAGATGAACTATAAATCCCAGCAACTACAGCTCTTAAATGTTGCAGTCTATTTCCCCCCAACTCCACCAGTGTCCACATTTGGACATATTGAGTTTTCGTGCCAAGTTTGGTTCAGATCCATCATTGTTTGACTCCACAGTGCTCTCTGGATGTAGTTGAACTACAACTCCCAAACTCAAGGTCACAATGCACACCAAACCCTTCCAGTATTTTCTGTTGGTCATGGGCCATTCTGTGTGTGCCATGTTTGGTTCAATTCTATCATTGGGGGAGTTCGGAAGGCTCTTTGATTGTAGGTGAACTATAAATCCCAGCAACTACACTCCCAAATGTCACTGTTTATTTTCCCCAACTCCAGCAGTGTTCATATTTTGACATATTGAGAATTCGTGCCAAGTTTGGTTCAGATCCATCATTGTTTGACTCCACAGTGCTCTCTGGATGTAGTTGAACTACAACTCCCAAACTCAAGGTCACAATGCCCACCAAACCCTTCCAGTATTTTCTGTTCGTTGTTGGAGTTCTGTGTGCCAAGTCTGGTTCAATTCCATCATTGGGGGAGTTCGGAAGGCTCTTTGATTAAATCACTACCAACCAAGAGCTCATGAGTTCGAAGCCAGCCCGGGTTGGAGTAAGCTCCCGACCATTAACAGTCTAGCTTGCTGTTGACCTATGCAGCCCAAAAGACAGTCGCATCTGTCAAGTAGGAAATTTAGGTACCGCTTTATGCGGGGAGGCTAATTTAACTAATTTATGATGCCATAAAATCTCCCAACAGCGTGCAGAAGAATGAGGAAGTACTCCATCAAAGGATTCGATGTCACAAGTGGACGGTGAAGCGGCAGCTCCCCCTGTGGCCAGAATCGAGCATGAAGGTGCAATACCTGGAATGTGTCTGTCTATATATGTTGTATGTCTAAATGGCATTGAATGTTTACCATGTATATGTGCATTGTAATCCGCCCTCAGTCCCCTGCGGTGTGAGAAGGGCGGAATATAAATACTGTAAATAAGTAAGTAAATAAATATTTTCTATTGGTCATGGGAGTTCTGTGTGCCAAGTTTGGATCAATTCCATCGTTGGTGGAGTTCAGAATGCTCTTTGGTTGTAGGTGAACTACAAATCCCAGCAACTACAACTCCCAAATGACAAAATCAATCCCTCCCCAACCCCAAGAGTATTCAAAAGTAGACGTATTGGGTATTTGTGCCAAATTTGGTCCAGTGAATGAAAATACATCCTGCATATCAGATATTTACATGACGATTCATAACAGTAGCAAAATAACAGTTCTGAAGTCGCGACGAAAATAATGTTATGGTTGGGGGGTCACCACAACATAAGGAACTGGATTAAGGGGTCGCGGCATTAAGAAGGGCGAGAACCACTGCCCTAGACCAGTGATGGGCAACCTTTTGAGCTTGTGGCCGCGTGTCATCAAAAATAGCCATGCATGTCAGTGCTGACACACGTGTCATAGGTGGACCATCACGGCCCTAGAACAAAAATTCGAGGTCATTTGGGAGTTTGGCCATAGAGCAATTGCGGGTGAGATGCGTGCAATTCAGGACGGGTGAGACTCAGCATTACCTTTGGTGCCTCCGCTTCTGGGGAGTCCCTGGGGTGGGGGCTTTTGCTGCGCAGGCTCCACAGGAAGTGGCGGATGTAGAGGAGGTGCCGGTAAATATTGTCGTCCAGGTTGTCCACCTCCAAGTCCACCTTGAACCCTCCGCTGGGCAGCATGATCGGAGGGTGGTTGTCAAAGGACTCCAGGATGTCGTCTGCAAAAAAGAAAAGAAAAAAAGAACTTGGGTTGAAAAGCTTTTCTGGAAGATTGGAAAGTCCCAGAGCCCTTTCACACTGCCAGAATATCAAGGCAGATAATGTGGGATTTTCTGACTTGATATTCCAGAATATAGAGCTGAACTGGAAAGGTTTCCAATAGGACCTCAGCTGACTTCAACTGCTGCAAACTGTGCTCAATCTTGCACTTCCCAGAAGGCTGAGGCAAAAGCAAACCACGGCAGCCTCTCTTGGCCTGCATGTTCTATTTCATTAATAACCTTTGCCATGTGTTGTTGAAGGTTTTAATGGCCAGAATCGCTGGGTTGCTTTGAGTTTTCCAGGCTGTCTGGCCATGTTCCAGAAGCATTATCTCCTGACGTTTCACCCACATCTATGGCGGGCATCCTCAGAGGTTGTGAGGTCTGCTGGAAACTAGAAAAATTGGGTTTATATATCTGGGAAATGTCTTGTGTGCTTGAGACAAGTGTGAAGGCTGCAATTAATCACCTTGATTAGCACTGAATAGCCTTGCCTCTACAGTCCAATGAAGACTCCATCACAGACATGAGAAGAGCTGCAAGAGCAAGAACAAGCCACGAGAGGAAAGACAAAGATCTAACCAGAGGAAGCCTTGCATCTTCAAAGCCTGGCTGCTTCCTGCCTGGGAGGGGAATCCTTTGTTGGGAGGTGTAAAGGTAAAGGTTTCCTCATGACATTAAGTCCAGTTGTCCGACTCTGTGGATTGGTATCTCATCTCCATTTCTAAGCCGCAGAGCCAGCATTGTCCACAAACTCCTCCAAGGTAATGTGGCCAGCATGACTGCATGGAGCGCTTTTACCTTTCCACCAGAGAGGTCCCTATTGATCTACTCACATTTGCATGTTTTCGAACTGCTAGGTTAGCTGGGCCCTGATTATTTCTTTTCTGGAATCCCCCCCCCCCCTTTTTTAGTGGTTTTTTAAAATTACTGGTAGCCAGATTTTGTTCATTTTCATGGTCTCTTCCTTTCTGTTGAAATTGTCCACATGCTTCTTGTGGATTTCAGTGGCTTCTCTGTGTAGTCTGACATGGTGGTTGTGAGAGTGGTCCAGCACTTCTGTGTTCTCAAATAATACTCTGTGTCCAGGTTGGTTCATCAGGTGCTCCGCTATGGCTGACTTCTCTGGTTGAAGTAGTTTGGGCGCTACGTTTGGTGGTCCCTCTATAGACTTGTCCACAGCTTCATTGTACCACGACTTTTGCAGAAGTGAGAGGATCCCTCTTGTCCTTTGCTGAACGGAGCATTTGTTGGATTTTCTTGGTGGGTCTGGAGATAGTTTGTATGTTGTGTTTCCTCATCAGCTTCCCTCTGCAGTCAGTGGTTCCCTTGATGTCTGGCAAGAACCCTTTTCCTCTGGGTGGATCTTGGTATTGACTCTCGTGGCTTGTTCCTGCAGCTCTTCTGATGTCTGAGGTGGAGTATCCATTGGCCTGGAGAGCCTTAAAGCCGCATGGCTATTCAAAGCTAATCAAGGTGATTAATTGCAGAATTAACATTTGTTTCAAAAAGACAAGACGTTCAACAGATATATAAACCCCATTTTTCTAGTTTCTAACAGACCTCATAACCTCTGAGGATGCCTGCCATAGATGTCAGCGAAACATCAGGAGAGAATGCTTCTGGAACATGGCCAGACAGTCCGGAAAACTCACAGCAACCCAGCCTTTGATATCTTGATCATACCTTTCTATGGTACTGGCAGTGTAGTTTAACACCAAAGTCAACACTGACACCGAAATACAACACCGCCTGAGCTCTGCGAGTGCAGCATTTTTCTGAATGAAGCAGAGAGTGTTTGAGGACCGGGACATCCGTAGGGAGACCAAGGTGCTATTGTCCTCCCAACCCTGCTGTATGCCTGCGAAACGTGGACTGTCTACAGACATCACATGCAACTCCTGGAACGATTCCATCAGCACTGCCTCTGGAAAATCCTGCAAATCTCTTGGGAAGACAAGTGGACAAACATCAGCGTGCTGGAAGAAGCAAAGACCACCAGCACTGAAGTGATGGTCCTCCGCCATCAACTCTGCTGGACCGGCCACATTGTCTGGATGCCTGACCACCATCTCCCAAAGCAGTTACTCTACTCCGAACTCCAGAATGGAAAATGTAATGTTGGTGGGCAGAAAAAGAGATTGAAAGATGGGCTCAAAGCCAATCTTAAAAACTCTGGCATAGACACTGAGAACTGGGAAGCCCTGGCCCTTGAGCTCTCCAGCTGGAGGTCAGCTGTGACTAGCAGTGCTGTGGAGTTTGAATAGGCATGAATGGAGGGCGAAAGAGAGAAACGTGCCAAGTGGAATTTGCATCAAGGCAACCCCGACCGGGACCGCCTTCCACCTGGAAACCAATGCCCTCACTGCGGAAGAAGATGCAGATCAAGAATAGGGCTCCTACGGACCCACCAAAATACTGATCCTGGAAGACTATCCTACTTGGCCAACGAGGGATCACCTAAGTAAGTAAGTATATGGTCCATTTTGAATTGCATGAATCAATTACGCCAGTCTCCAAAGCATAACGCTCCCATGTGGAATTATCCATTATCCCTGTCGTTTTCACCAGAAGCAGGTCTGTTGTGAAGCTAATGTGTCTTGATTGTACAGTCAAACCCCAACCAAATGTTCAATATTTTAAAGCTGGGCTGCATTACAGTATCAGAAAGGGCTGGTGGGGAAAGAGGGCCATTTTCCATGAGGCATCTTGAAAGGCTGCTTGCTTCCCTTTTATCTTTCCTCCCATCCCTTTCATGTCCTTTCCTTTTAGATCATAAGCCTGAAGGCAATCAGTGTGTGTGTGTATGTATGTGTGTCTTTTGGCTGAAGACAGAGATAGGGATGCTTTAAATCAAGAGATGGGTCATTATCCATGGCAAGATCTGGGACTCAATTCTTTAAGTAATTGTACGATTAATTGCATTTTAATATTTGTATGGTGTGGATGACTATGTGGATCCACAATAAATTGTGGCAAGTTCTTGGTGGTATGTATGGGGATACCAAGCCATGTTGTCCATCTCCTGAGGAATTTGTGTAACGACCAAATAGCAACAGTAAGAACTGACCACGGAACAACAGACTGGTTCTAGATTGGGAAAGGAGTATGGCAAGGCGGTCTACTCTCTCCCTCCCTATTCAACATGTATGCAGAACACATCATGTGACATGCAGGAATTGATGAGTCCAAGTCTGGAGTTAAAATTGCTGGGAGGCATATTAACAAACTTAGATATGCAGATGATACCACTTTGCTGGCCAAAAGCGAGGAGGAGCTGAGGTGCCTTCTAATCAAGGGGAAAGTGCAAAAGCTGGGTTGCAGGTAAACATCAGAAAAACCAAGATGATGACAACCAGACTGATTGATAACTGGTGGACAAATGCAAGCGTGCTATAAGAAGCAAAGACCACCAGCATTGAAGCGATGCTCCTACGTCATCAACTCCACTGGACTGGCCACATTGTCTGAATGCCCAATCTTGCCCCATCCATGTTCAACATCTACACAAATGACCAGCCACTGCCAGAAGGTTCAAAGAGTTTCATCTATGCTGATTGGAAGGCATATTAACAAACTTAGATATGCAGATGATACCACTTTGATGGCCAAAAGCAAGGAGGAGCCGAGGAGCCTTCTAACCAAGGGGAAAGAAGAAAGGGCAAAAGCTGGGTTGCAGTTAGACATCAAAACAATCAAGATGATGGTAATCAGACTGATTGATAACCGGTGGACAAATGTCAGCGTGGTGGAAGAAGCAAAGACCACCAGCATTGAGGCGATGCTCCTATGTCATCAACATTGTCTGAATGCCCAATCACTATCTCCCGAACTCAAGAACAGGAAATGTAATCTTGGTGGACAGGGAATTTTGGCCTGCATCAATAGGAGCCTAGAGTCTAGATCTAGGGAAGTCATGCTCCCCATGCTCTTTTCCGCTTTGGTTAGACCACTTTACCTGGAATATTGTGTCCAATTCTGGGCACCACAATTCAAGAGAGATATTGACAAGCTGGAATGTGTCCAGAGGAGGGCGACTAAAATGATCCAGGGCCTGGAGAACAAGCCCTATGAGGAGCGGCTTAAGGAGCTGGGCATGTTTAGCCTGAAGAAGAGAAGGCTCAGAGGAGATATGATAGCCATGTATAAATATGTGAGAGGAAGGCACAGGGAGGAGGGAGCAAGCTTGTTTTCTGCTTCCCTGGAGACTAGGACGCGGAACAATGGCTTCAAACTACAAGAGAGGAGATTCCATCTGAACATGAGGAAGAACTTCCTGACTGTGAGAGCTGTTTAGCAGTGGAACTCTCTGCCCCGGAGTGTGGTGGAGGCTCCTTCTTTGGAAGCTTTTAAACAGAGACTGGATGGCCATCTGCCAGGGGTGATTTGAATGCAATATTCCTGCTTCTTGGCAGAATGGGGTTGGACTGGATGGCCCAGGAGGTCTCTTCCAACTCTTTGATTCTATGATTCTATGAAAAGAGATTTAAAGATGGGCTTAAAGCCAGCCTTAAAAACTGTGGCATAGATACCAAGAACTGGGAAACCCTGGCCCTTGAGCGCTCTAATTGGAGGTCAACTGTGACCAGCAGTGCTATGGAATTTGAAGAGGCACAAAAGGAGGGTGAAACAGAGAAGGCACGATTGGAGGGCAAAAGGGAGAAACGTTCCAAGAGGAAGGCATGTCAAGCCAACCCTGACCGGGACCGCCTTCCACCTGGAAACCGATGGCCTCACTGCAGGAGAACATGCAGATCAAGAATAGGGCTCCACAGCCACCCATCACCAAGACCCCACATCTGGAAGACCATAATCCTCAAGCTATGAGGGATCGCCGAAGTAAGTAAGTAACTGGCAAAGAGAGGGAGAAAATGTGGAGGCTGTGACAGGGTTTGTATTTTGAGGCACGAAGATGACTGCAGATGCAGACTGCGGCCAGGAAATCAGAAGATGTTTCCTTCTTGGGAGGAGAGCAAGGACCTATCTTGATAACAGAGGGAAGAGTAGAGACATCACACAGGCAACAAAGATCCACGGAGCGGTGTGAGTCCCCACTGTTAGCCCCAGCTTCTGCCAACCTAGCAGTTATGCTACTCTGCTGCTGAGTACGCATGTCCAGTGTGGAACACATCTCACCATGCTAAAACAGTGAATGTGGCTCTTAATGAGACATGCCGCATTATCACAGGATGTCTGTGCCCCACACCACTGGAGAAATGACACTGCTTAGCTGTATTGCACCACCTGACATCCGCCGGGAAGTAGCAGCCAATAGTGAAAGGACCAAGGCAGAGACATCTCCAGTTCAACCCTTGTTTGTGTATCAGCCAGCACGTCAATGACTTAAATCAAGAAACAGTTTTCTAAGATCTACAGAGTAACTTGCTGGAACACCCCAGTAAGCGAGAGTCCAAAAGTGGCAGGCTCAAACCCAGAACTTCCACGAGATGCAGAGAAATGGGGCTACAAAGTGGAATCCACGACATGCGAGTGTGGAGAAGAGCAAACTACAGACCATCTGCTGCAAAGCAACCTGAGCCCTGCCACATGCACAATGGAGGACCTCCTTGCGGCAACACCAGAAGCACTCCAAGGGGCCAGATACTGCTCAAAGGGCATCTAAGCAACTACCAAGCTTGCAAACTTTGTGTTTTGTTTATTTGCTAGTTAAAAAATGCAATACAACTGTTTGGCTTGCTCCTGACACGATAAATAAATAGTTCAAAAACATGCAAATGTGAGTAGATCAATAGGTACTGCTTTATTGGGAAGGTAACGGCACTGCCCCCAGTGGCGCAGTGGATTCAAGTGCTGAGCTGCTGAGCTTGTTGACCGAAAGGTCGCAGGTTCGATTCCGGGGAGCGGTATGAGCTTCCGCTGTCAGCCCTAGCTTCTGCCAACCTAGCAGTTCGAAAACATGCAAATGTGAGTACATCAATAGGTACCACTTTGGCGGGAAGGTAACGGTGCTCCATGCAGTCATGCCGGCCAGATGACCTTGGAGGTGTCTATGGACAACGCCGGCTCTTCGGCATAGAAATGGAGATGAGGACCAACCCCCAGAATTGGACTGAATGTCAAGGGGAAATCTTTCCCTTTTCCATCATAACATCATCTTATGTGTCATTGCCAGATTGCTTTTGCCTCCTTGGTCACCCTGCTCTGGGCACAAACCTAACTAAACTGGTTCCTAATTTTTTTGCTTGAGGTTGTATGTCTGTGTGTTTTTATGGACAGTCTGGAGGATTTTGACACCAAAATCCCTCTTATGAAATGTTTATTACAAAGCTTGCCAGGGACGCAATTGCTGCAACGGTTGGGTTTTAGTAGCTACTCTCAGCCTGGCGTTTTTGCTGCCCTAACAGCTCCATTGGGAAGCTCTGCCGTTCATAATTCAGCCGTCGTTAATGTGGAAGACGGCGACGCTTATGGTTTCCCCAGTGTGGCATTTGTGGGGAATTTCAGACATGTGCTGCTTTTATGGTTACAATCTGCCCCCAAAGGCCGCCCATTCATCCAAATGTATTCGAGGAGTGGGAGGGAAATTATCCAGGGAATGGCCCAGCGAGACCCCAGAAAAACAAGAGTTCCTTCCTGCAACACACAAAAATACAGGTGGGATCCACAACCAATTGTTGTAGCATGGAGGTCAGGATTTCAGCTGTTCCCTTGTTCGCTTGTCCCTCTTTCAACCATCAGATAATAGTGGGTTGCTATGAGTTTTTCAGGCTATATGGCCATGTTCCAGTGGCATTCTCTCCTGACATTTCGCCTGCACCTGTGGCTGGCATCCTCAGAGGTTTCTTCAGAGGTCTGTCAGACTTGCCTCATTTCCAATGCACCTCTGAACAAACCCCCAAGGATGATTGCCACAGATGCAGGCAAAACGTCAGGAAATAATGCTACTGGAACATGGCCATACAGCTCGAAAAACACACGGCCTGAAAAACTCATCTATCCATCCATCCATCCATCTGTCAGTCTATCTATCCATCCATCCATCCATCCGATTATCCATCCATCCATGCATCCATCAATCCATCTGGCAGTCTATCCATCCATCCATCCATCAATCTATCCATCCATGCATCCATCCATCTGCCAGTCTATCTATCCATCCATCCATCTATCAGTCTATCGATCGATCCATCCGTCAGTCTATCCATCCATCCATCAGTCCATCCATCCATCAATCCACCAGGCTATCCATCCTTCCGTCCATCCGTCCGTCCGTCCGTCCGTCCGTCCGTCCATCCATCCATCAGTCCATCCATCCATCCGCCAGTCTATCCCTCCATCCATCCATCCATCCATCAGTCTATCTATCATTCTATCTATCTATCTATCTATCTATCTATCCATCCATCCATCCATCCATCCATCCATCCATCCATCCACCAGTCCACCCATCCATCCATCCATCCATCCATCCATCTGTCAGTCTATCTATCCTTCCACCCATCCACCCACCCACCCATCCATCCATCCATCCATCCATCTGCCAGTCTATCTATCCATCTATCCATCCATCCATCCATCCATCCATCCATCCATCCATGAGATGTTTTTGAAAGCAGGGAGGGAGGAAACCATCTTTAACTCCTTAGGAAGGAAGTTCCAGAGGTAGGGGGCAGCCACAGAGAAGTCCCTTTCTCTCGTTCCCATCAGTCGTGCTTGGGATGGGGGTGGAACTGAGAGGAGGACCTCTTCTGATGACCGCAGTGTCCGAGTTGATCTCTAGAGGGAGATGTGGTTTGTCAAATAGCTTCATAAGATCTATAGAGATACTCGCAGGAACACCTCAGCAAGCAAGAGTCCAAAAGTGGCAGGCTAAAAATCCAAAACCTCAGTCAGTGGCTGAGCCTACACTGTGGTCTGAGCCCTTTCACATGCACAATGGAGAACCTTCTTATAGCTTAAGCGGCTGAGGGAGAAAAGGAAGGGGCCTGAGACCAGGAATTCCGGGAGTTGAAGTCCAAAACACTTGGAGAGGGGGCCAAAGTTTGCCCATGCCTAGTATAACCTATAAGCAGCATATTTCGGTGCCTTACCTGTCCTGAAGGCGGAGAGACTATCTTCCTTGCCAGGTTGCCAGACAGGTACGCACCCGACGTCGGATGAGGCCTGGTACTGGGTCAGGATGTGATGCAGTTGGGCAGGACTCAAGGCTGGGAATTCAGATCTCAGCATGGGCCAGGTCATCTGAACAAAAAAAACACCAAAGTGTACCACGCTTTATTTATATTGCAAACTATACCACTATTCCACTTTAACAGCCATGGATCAGTCCAAGAAACCTTTTGAAAACAGCTAGTCAAGTATGGCGTTGTTAGAAGTCGACACTTCGAACAAGTGATATTCGTAAACATTCATGCAATGGCACACGGGTAACTTAGCTGTTAGACTGAAGAACCATGTCTTTAAACTGCCAAGGATAAAGGCATGCCACTACAAAAACGTATTTGGTTAGCAGAGGATGGTTGTTTCACTTAAGTTACATTGTCATTTAGAGTTTTTGAAATACTGTTGAAGGTTTTCATGGCCGGAATCACTGGGTTGTGAGTTTTCCAGGCTGTCATGTTCCAGCAGCATTCTCTCCTGATGTTTCACCTGCATGTGTGGCAGGCATCCTCAGAGGTTGTGGAACACGTTTCGCCTGCATCTATGACAAGCATCCTCAGAGGTAGTGAGGTCTTGCCACAGATGCAGGATGCTTGCCATAGATGCAGGCGAAACGTCAGGAGAGAATGCCTGTAGAACATGGTCATATAGCCCGAAGAAACCTACAACAACCCAATGTATTGACAGCTTTCATGACCGAAATAACTGGATTGTTATGAATTTTCCGGGTTTTCAGTAGCATTCTCTCCTGATGTTTCACCCACATCTGTGGCAGGCATGTTCAGAGGTTGTGAGGTCCTCAGAGGATGCCTGCCATAGATGCAGGCGAAACGTCAGGAGAGAATGCTTCTGGAACATGGCCATACAACCCCGAAGGCCTTCGACAATATATTGTCAATACATTCTCAGGATGTTCTTCCTAATGTTTTGGAGGAATCTCTTTTCTTTGCCCCTCTGACTCCTACAAGATCCATGCATTTCCCCATTCACTCTTCATTGTTGGTCACTTTGGGATACGTACCACACACCCAGGCCTCACCTGCACCAGCTGGGAGTTGGGCATGGCCAAAAGGCTGGCCACGCTGGAGAGCTTGCCAAAGAACTGGTCCGCCAGTTGCCCAAAGCCAACGCTCTGGGCCCATTCCAAGAGAAGCCGCAAAGTGGCCCTCACTCTCACCCCTTTCGACCAGTGGAAGCAGCCGAGGGAGGATCCTGGAGGGGAGAGAACAAGGTGGGAGCAACACCATCATCACACCTTCCTCGCTGAAAAAGAAATGATACAAAGCAAACCAGAACTGATAGGTCGGTCCTTCTGTCATCCCAGCTACATTCGCTGAGAAGACTTAAGGTGCAATATTTCTGAAAGTTGGGGAGAATGATCCCCTGTTATCTTGTGCCATTGGATTGAAAACCCAAGGAGATAACTGGGTTGTTGTAGGTTTTTTCAGGCTATATGGCCATGTTCTAGAGGCATTTTCTCCTGACATTTTGCCTGCATCTATGGCAAGCATCCTCAGAGGTAGTGAGGTCTGTTGGAATTAGGACAATGGGTTTATATATCTGTGGAATGACCAGGGTGGGACAAAGAACTCTTGTCTGCTGGAGCTAGGTGTGAATGTTTCACCTGACCACCTTGATTGTCATCTGATGGCCTGGCAGTGCCTGGGGCAATCTTTTGTTGAGAGGTGATTAGATGTCCTTGTCTGTTTCCTCTCTGTTGTTGTGCTGTTGTAATTTTAGAGATTTTTTCTAATACTGGTAGCCAGATGTTGTTCATTTTCATTGTTTCCTCCTTTCTGTTGAACACGAATCAAGGAACATGAAAGGCACTGCAGACTATTTCAACCAGGTGAAGTCAGTCATAGCAGAGCACCTGATGAACCAACCTGGACACAGAGTATTATTTGAGAACACAGAAATACTGCACCACTCTCACAACCACCATGTCAGACCACACAGAGAAGCCATTGCAATCCACAAGCAGGTGGACAATTTCAACATACCATCTTCTGGGAGATGGTAGCGGGGTATAAATAAAGTGTTGTTGTTGTTATTGTTGTTGTTGTTGTTATTATTATTATTATTATTATTATTATTATATAAAACCAATTTTCCTAGTCCCAACAGACCTCACAACCTCTGAGGATGTTTGCCATAGATACAGGCGAAACGTCAGGAGAGAATGCCTCTAGAACATGGCCATATAGCCTGATAAAACCTAGAACAACCCAGTGATTCTGGCCATGAAAGCCTTCAACAATACCAAAGAGATAACTCTTGTAGTTTTTTAGAAATTTTGAAAATTCCTCAAAAATCCGTGAATGAGTGAAATATTCTGTAACTTGATGGGCTAACAGTGGTAAATGTATTCTACTACTTTAGCAAGTTTCACCCCAGTAGCTGTAAACATGGAGAAAGGAGACCCTGAGGTTTCCCCATTTGAGAAATTAATATAATATAAAAGTAACAAAATTTCATTACTCTCATAGTAACAATTTTTTTACTTTAGAAATGAGATTTCTAAATGCCCCCTAATTTTGTAACACAATCACACAGCCCTAAATGAATTTTGTGCTTAGACTCAGGTCCCTTTTCCAAGATCTCGTTGTGTATGTGCAAGTATTCCAAAATAATGATAAAAATCCCAAATATGGGACAATTCTGTTCCTGAGCATTTGGATGAGAGAAGCACGACCTGTTCTTTGCATTTTTGGAGAACATCTCTGAGATCCTCCCACCTTCCTCTTCTAAACCAAGGATTCCCAAACATTAACCTTGAAGGTGTTTTGGACTCCAACACTGAGAAGTCCCAACTGTCCTTGGCCAATGACAGGAGATACTGTGAACTGAGGTCCAAAACACTTAGAAGACCAAAGTTTGGGAGATACTAGTCAAAAACAGGAGATACTGTGAACTGAGATCCAAAACACCTGGAAGACCAAAGTTTGGGAGATACTAGTCAAAAACAGGAGATACTGTGAACCGAGGTCCAAAACACCTGGAAGACCAAAGTTTGGGAGATACTAGTCAAAAACAGGAGATACTGTGAACCGAGGTCCAAAACACCTGGAACACCAAAGTTTGGGAGATACTAGTCAAAAACAGGAGATACTGTGAACTGAGGTCCAAAACACTTAGAAGACCAAAGTTGGGGAGATACTAGTCAAAAACAGGAGATACTTCAAACTGAGGTCCAAAACACCTAGAAGACCAAAGTTTGGGAGATACTAGTCAAAAACAGGAGATACTGTGAACTGAGGTCCAAAACACTTAGAAGACCAAAGTTGGGGAGATACTAGTCAAAAACAGGAGATACTTCAAACTGAGGTCCAAAACACCTAGAAGACCAAAGTTTGGGAGATACTAGTCAAAAACAGGAGATACTGTGAACCGAGGTCCAAAACACCTGGAAGACCAAAGTTTGGGAGATACTAGTCAAAAACAGGAGATACTGTGAACCGAGGTCCAAAACACCTGGAACACCAAAGTTTGGGAGATACTAGTCAAAAACAGGAGATACTGTGAACTGAGGTCCAAAACACTTAGAAGACCAAAGTTGGGGAGATACTAGTCAAAAACAGGAGATACTTCAAACTGAGGTCCAAAACACCTAGAAGACCAAAGTTTGGGAGATACTAGTCAAAAACAGGAGATACTGTGAACTGAGGTCCAAAACACTTAGAAGACCAAAGTTGGGGAGATACTAGTCAAAAACAGGAGATACTGTGAACTGAGGTTCAAAACACCTGGAAGACCAAAGTTTGGGAGATACTAGTCAAAAACAGGAGGTACTGTGAGCCGAGGTCCAAAACACCTGGAAGACCAAAGTTTGGGAGATACTAGTCAAAAACAGGAGATTCTGTGAACTGAGGTCCAAAACACCTAGAAGACCAAAGTTTGGGAGATACTAGTCAAAAACAGGAGATACTGTGAACTGAGGTCCAAAACACTTAGAAGACCAAAGTTGGGGAGATACTAGTCAAAAACAGGAGATACTTCAAACTGAGGTCCAAAACACCTAGAAGACCAAAGTTTGGGAGATACTAGTCAAAAACAGGAGATACTGTGAACCGAGGTCCAAAACACCTGGAAGACCAAAGTTTGGGAGATACTAGTCAAAAACAGGAGATACTGTGAACCGAGGTCCAAAACACCTGGAACACCAAAGTTTGGGAGATACTAGTCAAAAACAGGAGATACTGTGAACTGAGGTCCAAAACACTTAGAAGACCAAAGTTGGGGAGATACTAGTCAAAAACAGGAGATACTTCAAACTGAGGTCCAAAACACCTAGAAGACCAAAGTTTGGGAGATACTAGTCAAAAACAGGAGATACTGTGAACTGAGGTCCAAAACACTTAGAAGACCAAAGTTGGGGAGATACTAGTCAAAAACAGGAGATACTGTGAACCGAGGTCCAAAACACCTGGAACACCAAAGTTTGGGAGATACTAGTCAAAAACAGGAGATACTGTGAACTGAGGTCCAAAACACTTAGAAGACCAAAGTTGGGGAGATACTAGTCAAAAACAGGAGATACTTCAAACTGAGGTCCAAAACACCTAGAAGACCAAAGTTTGGGAGATACTAGTCAAAAACAGGAGATACTGTGAACTGAGGTCCAAAACACTTAGAAGACCAAAGTTGGGGAGATACTAGTCAAAAACAGGAGATACTTCAAACTGAGGTCCAAAACACCTAGAAGACCAAAGTTTGGGAGATACTAGTCAAAAACAGGAGATACTGTGAACCGAGGTCCAAAACACCTGGAAGACCAAAGTTTGGGAGATACTAGTCAAAAACAGGAGATACTGTGAACTGAGGTCCAAAACACCTGGAAGACCAAAGTTTGGGAGATACTAGTCAAAAACAGGAGATACTGTGAACTGAGGTCCAAAACACCTAGAAGACCAAAGTTTGGGAGATACTAGTCAAAAACAGGAGATACTGTGAACTGAGGTCCAAAACACCTGGAAGACCAAAGTTTGGGAGATACTAGTCAAAAACAGGAGATACTGTGAACCGAGGTCTAAAACACCTGGAAGACCAAAGTTTGGAAGATACTAGTCAAAAACAGGAGATACTGTGAACTGAGGTTCAAAACACCTGGAAGACCAAAGTTTGGGAGATACTAGTCAAAAACAGGAGGTACTGTGAGCCGAGGTCCAAAACACCTGGAAGACCAAAGTTTGGGAGATACTAGTCAAAAACAGGAGATTCTGTGAACTGAGGTCCAAAACACCTAGAAGACCAAAGTTTGGGAGATACTAGTCAAAAACAGGAGATACTGTGAACTGAGGTCCAAAACACTTAGAAGACCAAAGTTGGGGAGATACTAGTCAAAAACAGGAGATACTTCAAACTGAGGTCCAAAACACCTAGAAGACCAAAGTTTGGGAGATACTAGTCAAAAACAGGAGATACTGTGAACCGAGGTCCAAAACACCTGGAAGACCAAAGTTTGGGAGATACTAGTCAAAAACAGGAGATACTGTGAACCGAGGTCCAAAACACCTGGAACACCAAAGTTTGGGAGATACTAGTCAAAAACAGGAGATACTGTGAACTGAGGTCCAAAACACTTAGAAGACCAAAGTTGGGGAGATACTAGTCAAAAACAGGAGATACTTCAAACTGAGGTCCAAAACACCTAGAAGACCAAAGTTTGGGAGATACTAGTCAAAAACAGGAGATACTGTGAACTGAGGTCCAAAACACTTAGAAGACCAAAGTTGGGGAGATACTAGTCAAAAACAGGAGATACTTCAAACTGAGGTCCAAAACACCTAGAAGACCAAAGTTTGGGAGATACTAGTCAAAAACAGGAGACACTGTGAACCGAGGTCCAAAACACCTGGAAGACCAAAGTTTGGGAGATACTAGTCAAAAACAGGAGATACTGTGAACTGAGGTCCAAAACACCTGGAAGACCAAAGTTTGGGAGATACTAGTCAAAAACAGGAGATACTGTGAACTGAGGTCCAAAACACCTAGAAGACCAAAGTTTGGGAGATACTAGTCAAAAACAGGAGATACTGTGAACTGAGGTCCAAAACACCTGGAAGACCAAAGTTTGGGAGATACTAGTCAAAAACAGGAGATACTGTGAACCGAGGTCTAAAACACCTGGAAGACCAAAGTTTGGAAGATACTAGTCAAAAACAGGAGATACTGTGAACTGAGGTTCAAAACACCTGGAAGACCAAAGTTTGGGAGATACTAGTCAAAAACAGGAGGTACTGTGAGCCGAGGTCCAAAACACCTGGAAGACCAAAGTTTGGGAGATACTAGTCAAAAACAGGAGATTCTGTGAACTGAGGTCCAAAACACCTGGAAGACCAAAGTTTGGGAGATACTAGTCAAAATCAGGAGATACTGTGAACCGAGGTCCAAAACACCTGGAGGACCAAGGTTTGGGAGATACTAGTCAAAAACAGGAGATACTGTGAACTGAGGTCCAAAACACCTGGAAGACCAAAGTTTGGGAGATACTAGTCAAAAACAGGAGATACTGTGAACTGAGGTCCAAAACACTTAGAAGACCAAAGTTGGGGAGATACTAGTCAAAAACAGGAGATACTGTGAACTGAGGTCCAAAACACCTAGAAGACCAAAGTTTGGGAGATACTAGTCAGCCTTGGGAACCTCAGGGTTTCAGGGATGGCCCAAAATCCACAAAGCCAACACAGAATGGAAGTCACTGGAAGTTTGGCTTGGGCTGAGAGACTCACCTTTCTCCATGAGCTGGTTGAAGAGCAAGGTGTTGGAGAAGAAGAACAGGTAGGCAAACATCTGAGAGGCAATCTCCAGGTGCACCTCATACTGGTGGAGGAGGTCCAAAGTGGCCTGGTAGATCAGCACCACTTTGCGGATTTCCTCCGGCAACGGAGGAGAAGACAGCCAGCCGTCTTGGACTTCGCTTTGGAAGGGGTTGCATTCCAACAAGGGCGGCAGGGACACATACAGAGACTGAGCATGGGGGGCAGGACAGAAAGAGAAAGCCACAGCACTCGGTTATTTCCAAGCACGTATGTGTCCCATCTGTATATTCAATAAGCATTGAAAATTGCATTAAAAGTATTAGAATAATAACAATTTCCCCTTTGATGCAACCCTCCCCCCTCCCCCCAATCATATTGCTTTCCAAAGCTACGAAGGTTATCTGGATAGTAAGGTTACAAAGCATGTAGATTTGGTAGGGAAATTTTGCAGGAGAAGTTGGTATCACTGCTATGTAGTGGGAAGCCAGCAGAAGCGTATGAGCAGTGCCAGTCAGTAGCTCATCGACTGGCGTTGTGGTGAAAGTTAGCGATGAGCATCCACATTCCGTTTCCCTCCAAGTGGGAAGTTTGTGCTGTAATTCGCTACCTAAATGCTAAGGGCATGGACAGGTTATCTGGAAAGTAAGGTTACAAGACACGTAGATCTGGTAGGGAAATTTTGCAGGAGAAGTTGGTATCACTGCTATGTAGTGGGAAGCCAGCAGACGTGAACGAGCAGTGCCAATCAGTAGCTCATCGACTAGCGTTGTGGTGAAAGTTAGAGATGAGCGTCCACATTCCGTTACCCTCCAAGTGGAAAGTTCGTGCTGTAATTCGTTACCTAAATGCTAAGGGCAAGAACACCGTTACCTAAATACTAAGGGCAAGATTCGTTCCCAAGGACTGGGGCACTTTCACTGTATTCTGCCATAAATATAGCTCTGGAAAGAGCTTTCCACAAAGTAGAGAAGGGGAGGCAGCAAAAAGAGACGAAACAAAGCAGGCAGCTTCCCAAACCTGAATCTCCTCCGCCTTCCCAGATCTAGCCAAAGGCTTTGGGCAAGAGGCAGAGTCATTGCACCCGTTATAGCTCTTTCTGCCGGTGGAAAGAGGTCTCCACCCTTCAGACACAAACACTCTTTCTTTCCACTGGCACACAGCAGGCTCTGTTTGAGATATAAATATATATGTTTCCTAAGACAGCAGGCGGAAATCTTTTTCTGCCAGGGACCCAAGGCTGACAAGGCTATACCTGGAGATTTTACAGAAAGGGATAGGTATTTGGTAAGAAGGAAGTTGATCACACTTTCCCAGTGTCCTGATCTGACCAGGATGGTCCTAATTAATCCTCCATCTTCCCACTTTACAATCTGTTTGCAAAATATCCAGATCTCTTTCATCTCTTTTTACTTTCTCCCTTTTTGTCCTCAAGCTTCCTTCAGTTGCTGCAAATTGCTTCCCCAACCTATGAATATTTGCATTACATTGGGCTCCTTGGTGGTGCAGCGAGTTAAACCACTGAGCTGCGGAACTTGCTGTCCAAAAAGTTGGCGGTTTGAATCCAGGGAGCAGAGTAAGCTCTCACTGTTATCCCAGCTCTTCCCCATCTAGCAGTTCAATAATAATCTGAGTAGATCAATAGGTACCGTTTCTGCAGGAAGGTAACGGCACTCCATGCAGTCATGCATATGGTCACATGACCTTGGAGGTGTCTATGGCATAGAAATGGAGATGATCACCAGCCCACCGAGTCAGACACAACTGGACTTAATGTCAGGGGACAACCTTTACCTTTTGTTGTTGTTGTTGTTGTTGTTATTACTAGCTTAGGTTCCCGGCATTGCCCGGGTTATTTGCCAGCCACATGACCTTGGACATGTCAACAGACAACGTCAGCTCTTAGGCTTAGAAATGGAGATGAGCACCAACCTCCAGAGTTGGACACGACTAGTCTTAATGTCAAGGGAAACCTTTACCTTCTTTTTATTGCACTACGCTGACCTCTGACTACTTGCATTCATTGTTTACGCTACGTACACCAACTCATCAATATTTGCATGCGGACCTTACATGATGCCAAACCACAAATATCTCCAAAGTGTTGCTGTTCCAAAAACGTAACGTCCCCAAGCTCTGGCCAAAACTGTTCATTGACATGAAACAAGTCCTCATTCTTGTGCCTGATTCACACACAACTTGGACACTAGTGTGGTGGAAGAATGAGCGGGCGAGCCGTTTCTCCTCAGCCAGGGACAATATGTCCCTTCTGCTGCCTTTTCTATTCTTAGTCTTTCAAAGTGCTCTTTCAGAATTGCACTGAAGCTGGCGGAGATCGTCCAGAAGAAGGACAAGAGGGATCCTCTCACCTCTGCAGGAGTCTACCGTGTACCATGCAGCTGTGGACAAGTCTACAGAGAGACCACCAAACGCAGCAGCATTGCCCAGACACGAATCAAGGAACATGGAAGGCACTGCAGACTAAGTCAACCAGAGAAGTCAGCCATAGCAGAGCACCTGATGAACCAACTTGGACACAGCGTATTATTTGAGAACACAGAAATGCTGGACCACTCTCACAACCACCACGTCAGGCTACACAGAGAAGCCATTGACATCCACAAACATGTGGACAATTTCAACAGAAAGGAAGAAACCATGAAAATGAACACAACCTGGATACCAGTATTAAAAAAAACTCAAAAATTACAACAGCAAAACAACAGAGAGTAAACAATCAGGCACATCAAATCACTCTCAACAAAAGATTCCCCCCAGGCACTGACAGGCAATCAAATGCTAATCAAGGTGGTCATTTGAAACATTCACACCTAGCTCCAGCAGACAAGAGTTCTTTGTCCCACCCTGGTCATTCCACAGATATATAAACCCATTTTTCCTACTTCCAACAGACCTCACTACCTCTGAGGATGCTTGCCATAGATGCAGGCGAAACGTCAGGAGAAAATGCCTCTAAAACATGGCCATATAGCCCGGAAAAGCCTACAACAACCCCGTTCAGAAGAATATTCTGGTATTGAAAGAAGTGGCCTATTGAAGGGACACAGAATCCCTTGCGTGAAGCTCTCTTCGTTCCCCCTCTTGAAATTGAAAACAAACATGAAGGAAGATATTGCTAATTTTTTTAACCTGGAGAAACATCTCTCTAAGACAATGTTTCTCAACCTGGGAGTCAGGACCCCTGGGAGGGTTCTGAAGGGGTTTCAGAAAAGTCGACAAAGACCATCAGAAAACACACATTTATTTGGCAAAGAAGGCTGAAGATCTCTCCGCCTGTCCTTCTCTTCCTTTTTGGAAACAGATGGCAAATCCTCCCACCAAAAACCCTCCTCCTGCAGTGATTGGTCAGCCTCTCAGCCAAGGGGAGGGCTGTTTCTGAGACTCCAAGTGGAGAGGCATACGGCGCATGGCAGCATGGTGCGCATGTGTGGGAGAGGGAGAGTGTGTGAGGCTGGAGAGAGGCTCCCACCAGTGAGTCCTTTCAAGGTATGGGAGTTCTGTGTGGGAAGTTTGGCTCAATTCTCTCATTGGTGGGGTTCAGAGTGCTCTTTGATTGTAGGTGAACTATAAATCCCAGCAACTACAACTCCCAAATGTCAAGGTCTATTTTCCCACCTGTCTTTACATTTGGGCAGATTGAGTATTCGTGACAAGTTTAATAATAGAATCTTAGAACCATAGAGTTGGAAGAGTCCATCCAGTCCAATCCCATTCTGACAAGAAGCAGGAAAATTGCATTCAAAGAACCCCTGATAGATGTCCATCTAGCCTCTGTTTAAAAGCTTCCAAAGAAGGAGCCTCCACCACACACCACAGAGAGTTGGTTTGTGCCAAGTTTGGTTCAATTCCATCGCTGGTGGAATTCAGAATATTCTTTGATTGTAGGTGAACTATAAATCCCAGCAAGTACAACTCCCAAATGTCAAGGTCTTTTTCCTCAAACTCCACCAGTGTTCACATTTCTCATTGGTGGGGTTCTCACCAACCCAGCAAGTACAACTCTCACCAAAAATCTCAGCAAGTACAACTCCCAAATGTCAAGGTCTATTTCCCCCAAACTCCACCAGTGTTCCCATTTGGGCATATTGAGTATTCATTATTATTATTATTATTATTATTAACTTTATTTGTACCCCGCTAGCATCTCCCGGAGGACTCGATGCTAAGTTTGGTCCAGATCCATCATTGTTTGAGTCCACAGTGATCTCTGGATGTAGGAGAACTACAACTCCAAAACTCAAGGTCAATGCCCACCAAACCCTTCCAGTATTTTCTGTTGGTCATGGGAGTTCTGTGTGCCAAGTTTGATTCAATTCCATCGCTGGTGGAGTTCAGAATGCTCTTTGATTGTAGGTGAACTATAAATCCCAACAAGTACAACTCCCAAATGTCAAGGTCTTTTTCTTCAAACTCCACCAGTGTTCACATTTGGGAACATTTAGTATCCATGCCAAGTTGGGTCCAGATCAATCGTTTTTTGAGTCCACAGTGATCTCTGGATGCAGGTGAACTACAACTCCAAAACTCACGGTCATTGCCCACCAAACCCTTCCAGTATTTTCTGTTAGGTGTGGGAGTTCTGTGTACCAAGTTTGATTCAATGAACTATAAATACCAGCAAGCACAACTTCCAAATATCAAGGTCTTTTCCCCCAAACTCTACCAGTATTCACATTTGGACATATTGAGTATCCGTGCCAAGTTGGGTCCAGATCAATCATTTTTTGAGTCCACAGTGATTTCTGGATGCAGGTGAACTACAACTCCAAAATTCAAGGTCATTGCCCACCAAACCCTTTGAGTATTTCTGCTGGTAATGGGAGTTCTGTGTGCCAAGTTTGATTCCATTCCATCACTGGTGGAGTTCAGAATGCTCTCTGATTGTAGGTAAACTATAAATCCCAGCAACTACATTAACAGAATCAATCCCCCTAACCTCACCAGTATTCAAATTTGGGTGTATGGGGTATTTGTGCCAAATTTGGTCCAGTGGATGAGAATACATCCTACATATCAGATATTTACATGACGATTCATGTTGTTGTTCATTCATTCAGTCATCTCTGACTCTTCGTGACCTCATGGACCAGCCCACGCCAGAGCTCCCTGTCGGCCGTCACCACCCCCAGCTCCTTCAAGGTCAGTCCAGTCACTTCAAGGATGCCATCCATCCATCTTGCCCTTGGTCAGCCCCTCTTCCTTTTACCTTCCACTTTCCCCAGCATAATTGTCTTCTGACGATTCATAGCAGTAGCAAAATGACAGTTCTGAAGTAGCAATGAAAATATTGTTATGGTTGGGGGTCACCACAACATGAGGAACTGTCTTAAGGGGTTGTGGTACTGTTCTAGGAACTCCTAGGTCTTCCAGCATGGCTCTAGGGTCAATATCTGCTGGACACTGACCACGGAATCACACTGGTGACACCTCAAAAGTATCTTTTCCAAGGCCTTGTTCATGTTATTCAGGTGGAGACATATTCCAGCCTCATGGGTGACTCAAATGACCTAGGGTCTGGAGAACAAGCCCTATGAGGAGTGGCTTAAGGAGCTGGGCATGTTTAGCCTGAAGAAGAGAATCATAGAATCATAGAATCATAGAATCAAAGAGTTGGAAGAGACCTCATGGGCCATCCAGTCCAACCCCCTGCCAAGAAGCAGGAATATTGCATTCAAATCACCCCTGACAAATGGCCATCCAGCCTCTGTTTAAAAGCTTCCAAAGAAGGAGCCTCCACCACACTCCGGGGCAGAGAGTTCCACTGCTGAACGGCTCTCACAGTCAGGAAGTTCTTCCTAATGTTCAGATGGAATCTCCTCTCTTGTAGTTTGAAGCCATTGTTCCATTGCGTCCTAGTCTCCAAGGAAGCAGAAAACAAGCTTGCTCCCTCCTCCCTGTGGCTTCCTCTCACATATTTATACATGGCTATCATATCTCCTCTCAGCCTTCTCTTCTTCAGGCTAAACATGCCCAGTTCCCTAAGCCGCTCCTCATAGGGCTTGTTCTCCAGACCCTTGATCATTTTAGTCGCCCTCCTCTGGACACATTCCAGCTTGTCAATATCTCTCTTGAATTGTGGCGCCCAGAATTGGACACAATATTCCAGGTGTGGTCTAACCAAAGCAGAATAGAGGGGTAGCATTACTTCCTTAGATCTAGACACTATGCTCCTATTGATGCAGGCCAAAATCCCATTGGCTTTTTTTGCCGCCACGTCACATTGTTGGCTCATGTTTAACTTGTTGTCCACGAGGACTCCAAGATCTTTTTCACACGTACTGCTCTCGAGCCAGGCGTCACCCATTCTGTATCTTTGCATTTCGTTTTTTCTGCCAAAGTGGAGTATCTTGCATTTGTCGCTGTTGAACTTCATTTTGTTAGTTTTGGCCCATCTCTCTAATCTGTCAAGATCGTTTTGAATTCTGCTCCTGTCCTCTGGACTATTGGCTATCCCTCCCAATTTGGTGTCGTCTGCAAACTTGATGATCATGCCTTCTAGCCCTTCATCTAAGTCATTAATAAAGATGTTGAACAGGACCGGGCCCAGGACGGAACCCTGCGGCACTCCACTTGTCACTTCTTTCCAAGATGAGGAGGAAGCATTAGTGAGCACTCTCTGTGTTCGTCCACTTAACCAATTACAGATCCACCTCACCGTAGTTTTGCCTAGCCCACATTGGACTAGTTTCCTTGCCAGAAGGTCATGGGGGACCTTGTCGAAGGCCTTACTGAAATCCAGACACACTCCATCCACGGCATTCCCCGCATCTACCCAGCTTGTAGCTCTATCGAAGAAAGAGATCAGATTAGTCTGGCATGACTTGTTTTTGATAAATCCATGTTGACTATTAGCGATGACTGCATTTGTTTCTAAGTGTTTGCAGACCACTTCCTTAACAATCTTTTCCAGAATCTTGCCCGGTATCGACGTGAGGCTGACCGGACGGTAGTTGTTTGGGTCGTCCTTTTTTCCCTTCTTGAAGATTGGGACCACATTGGCCCTCCTCCAATCTGCTGGAACTTCTCCCGTTCTCCAAGAACTCTCAAAGATGGTTGCCAATGGTTCCGAAATGACTTCCGCTAGTTCCTTCAATACTCTGGGGTGTAGTTGATCTGGCCCTGGGGACTTGAACTCATTAAGAGCGGCCAGGTATTCCTGGACGACTTCTTTCCCAATTTGGGGTTGGATGTCCTCCAAACCCTCATCCACTCCATCTTGCTGAGGTTGAAGACTCTCTTTTTGTGAGAAGACCGAGGCAAAGAAGGCATTAAGTAGTTCTGCCTTTTCCCTATCCCCTGTCAGCATTGCCCCATCTTCTCCTCGAAGAGGTCCTATCGCCTCCTTGTTTTTCCTTTTTCTACTGACATAAGAATAGAAGCCCTTTTTATTGTTTTTAATGTCCCTGGCAAGTCTGAGCTCGTTTTTTGCTTTAGCCTTGCGGACCTTTTCCCTACAGGTGTTGGCTATTTGTTTGAATTCTTCTTTGGTGATTTCTCCCTTTTTCCACTTCTTGTGCATGACTCTTTTGTGTCTTAGCACAGTTAGAAGTTCTTTGGACATCCATTCTGGCTTCTTTGCACTTGTCCTATTTTTTCTCTTTGTTGGCACAGTTTGCAATTGCGCCTTGAGTATTTCACTCTTGAGAAATTCCCATCCATCCGTAACTCCCTTGTCTTTTAGTATCTGTGTCCACGGAATGCTGCTCAGCGTTTCCTTCATTTTTTGGAAATCAGCTCTCCTAAAGTCCAAAATGCGGGTTTGACTTGTCTTAGTTTCGGCCTTCCTTTGTACCTCAAATTGCAGGAGCACATGGTCACTTGCCCCTAAGGATCCTACCACTTCGACCGCATCGATCAGGTCCTCCGCATTTGTTAGGATGAGATCAAGAGTAGCCAATCCCCTTGTTGCCTCTTCTACCTTCTGGACCATGAAATTGTCTGCAAGGCAAGTGAGGAATTTGTTGGACCTTGTACTCTTGGCCGAGTTTGTTTTCCAGCAAATATCGGGATAGTTGAAGTCGCCCATGACTACTACATCTCTTCTCTGTGCATGTTTGGTCAACTGTTGGCAGAAGACTTCATCAAGTTCTTCCTCCTGGCTTGGGGGTCTGTAGTAGACGCCTACAACGACATCTTTTTGAGTCCCAGTTCCCTTGATTCTTATCCAGATGATTTCAAGCTGGTTTCCCAGATTGCTGTCTTGAATCTCTTCTGTAGCATAAGAGTTTTTGACATATAAGGCTACTCCGCCTCCTCTCCCCTTTGTTCGGTCTCTGTGAAAGAGGTTATACCCCTCGATATCTACATTCCAGCGATAGGAGTCATCCCACCAGGTTTCAGTGATCCCTATGATATCATATTTGTGGTGTTGTGCTAAAAGTTGGAGTTCGTCTTGTTTATTTCCCATGCTCTGTGCATTAGTGTAAAGACATGTGAGCCCCTGAGATCTTCCCCTGAGCTGTTTAATTGGGATTATTGTGCTTTGGGTACTTGGTCCTTGTTGTGTTTGTGCAGCCCTCCGTTTAGCCTTCTGGCGATTCCCAGATATTGTGGGTAAAGTAGAGTTCGCAAGGCTGTTGTCCCCCTCCCCCGGTGGACCTAGTTTAAAGTGCGTCTAATGAGGTTTGCGAGTCTGTGAGCAAAAAGGTGTTTTCCTACTTGTGTGAGATGCACCCCATCCCTTGCCAGTAGGCCATCCTCCTGGAAAAGCAGGCCATGGTCGAGGAAGCCAAAGCGTTCCTCCTGACACCATTTTCTAAGCCAGTCATTGACCTGTACTATTTTTCTGGCTCTTGTGGGTCCGTGTCTTACAACAGGGAGGAGGGATGAAAAGACCACCTGTACATTACATTCTTTTAGCTTTGCTCCTAGAGCTCGAAAATCATTTGTGATCTTTTGAAACGTATGCCTTGCAGTGTCATTGGTTCCTACATGAATCAACATGAGGGGAGGACGGTGATAGGGCTTGAGGAGCCTGGTGAGCCTCTGAGTGATATGGTGTATTTTTGCCCCCGGTAGGCAGCATATTTCTCGAGCCATCCCATCTGGTCTGGAAATGACAGCTTCCGTTCCTCTAAGGAGGGAGTCGCCTACTACCAAGACCTGTTTACTTTCGGGAATGACAGGGCCCCTTTTGTGCATTGTAGTGTGTAGGTCTCCAGAAAAGTGATCCTGTTGGTGTGAATTGTGTAGGTGAAAAGTGTTGTCCTCCTCCTCGACATCCCCGGTGCATTCGTCAAGGACAATCCATTGAGATTCGTCCAAGAGCCTATGGTTCTCCTGTATGTGTTCCTGTTGCACCTGGTCTACGGTTGGGGATGGTACACCTGCATGATTGCGCAAGTGTGAATGTTGTGAAGTGTTGTCCCAGTCAGGGCTATCCCCTGCACACTGATCAAGGATGAGCCACTGATCAGTATCTAAGCCATTCTGGTCTTCCCCAATATTTTGTGTTTCTTGGTCAGGTGATAGTTGTGTGAGAATTTGGAATCTATTGTGTAACTGCAGCTGAGCGGAAGTATTCTGAGGAGGCTTCCGGGTCCTATGTGTCCTTCTAAGGGTGACATTTCTCCAAGCCTGAGGGTTGTCCACAACTGAGGTGCTGTTCTGTTGAGCCTCCCCGTAATGTTGGTGCGATATGGGCTGCGTGTCTAGGACAGTGTGGTGTGTGGTGTCTAAGAACAGCTCAAGTTCCTGAATGTCCTTAAGGGTGTTAATACGGTCCTCGAGTTGTCGAATCCTGTGTTCCATGCGAGTGATCTGTTTACATTTGGGGCAGATGTAATTGAGTAATTGTAGTGTGAAAAAGCTGAACATGCCACAGCTTGTGCATGAGACGGGAAGTTTTCGTGTTTGTTCCATCTAGAGGTTGCTAATGACCCCCTCTTGGTGTGTGTTTGATGTTGTTGTCTGTATGCAGGGGTGAAAGTATAGGTCACTGAGTGTACGATTTCGCGCGCCGTCAGGCGCGCGCGACACTGGTTTATATAGGATAACCAGGAAGCCCCTCCTCTCAAACAAAGGAGTCAATTTTTAAACTCAGGAAGCCCCTCCTCTCAAACAAAGGAGTCAATTTTTAAACTCAGGAAGCCCCTCCTCTCAAACAAAGGAGTCAGTTTTTAAACTCAGGAAGCCCCTCCTCTCAAACAAAGGAGTCAGTTTTTAAACTCAGGAAGCCCCTCCTCTCAAACAAAGGAGTCAGTTTTTAAACTCAGGAAGCCCCTCCTCTCAAACAAAGGAGTCAGTTTTTAAACTCAGGAAGCCCCTCCTCTCAAACAAAGGAGTCAGTTTTTAAACTCAGGAAGCCCCTCCTCTCAAACAAAGGAGTCAGTTTTTAAACTCAGGAAGCCCCTCCTCTCAAACAAAGAGGTTAAACAAAGCTTATCCTGAAGCAGAAGGAAACAAAATGGGTTCCTGCTTCCTCAACTTCTGTGGAAAGCCCAGTTGCCCCTTAGGTTCAGACACTGGTTTATATAGGATAACCAGGAAGCCCCTCCTCTCAAACAAAGGAGTCAATTTTTAAACTCAGGAAGCCCCTCCTCTCAAACAAAGGAGTCAATTTTTAAACTCAGGAAGCCCCTCCTCTCAAACAAAGGAGTCAATTTTTAAACTCAGGAAGCCCCTCCTCTCAAACAAAGGAGTCAATTTTTAAACTCAGGAAGCCCCTCCTCTCAAACAAAGAAGGCTGAGAGGAGATATGATAGCCATGTATAAATATGTGAGGGGAAGCCACAGGGAGGAGGAAGGAGCAAGCTTGTATTCTGCTTCCTTGGAGACTAGGGTGCAATGGAACAGTGGCTTCAAACTACAAGAAAGGAGATTCCATCTGAACATGAGGAAGAACTTCCTGACTGTGAGAGCCGTTCAGCAGTGGAACTCTCTGCCCCGGAGTGTGGTGGAGGCTCCTTCTTTGGAAGCTTTTAAACAGAGGCTGGATGGCCATCTGTCAGGGGTGCTTTGAATGCAATATTCCTGCTTCTTGGCAGAATGGGGTTGGACTGGATGGCCCAGGAGGCCTCTTCCAACTCTATGATTCTATGATTCTATGATGCCTTGTTCAAGGCTAGGAAAGGCTAGGATGAATGGGGTTCTAGTATGGGGTCAAGAGGACAAGTCGAGGTTTGAAAGGAAGCTCTTTGCCCCCTGGTCTTTCTTCATCACAACAAACTCCTTCCTTTTAAAAACAGCCTGGAAAACATGGGCAAATTCTGCACAGCCTTCTCCCAAAGTGACCCGAATTGTCTGTAAACAAAAACGCCTCCGGTTTCACCTGCATCGTGTTTCTCATGCTCATTTTTTAGGTCTCTTTGGCAACTGTTGTATGTAAGCAAGAGCAACAACAAACCAATGGCTTGTTTGCCACATTCCGGTGTGTGTGTGTGTCTGTGTGTGTGTGTGTCTGTGTGTGTGTGAATAGTCTGTGGGTTGCTAGGAATTTTCCTCCCTCTCTCTCCCTCTTCGCTGACAGCGTCGACGACAGCGCCTGCGACAGTTGCCAGGGCCACGCATGGCTGCCTTTGCTGCAGAACGGGATTGTGCAGAGCTGCAACGGCAGCGGCTACTTCTTGCAGAGGATGGCTTTTCCATGCATGGTGCAGCCATCTGTGCAACCAAGTTCAAGCCTGACGACACAGCCCATTTGTTGTCTTCAACCCCACCAAACTCTGACAAAAGTGGTGTAACCTATCTGGTCAGCAATATTCAAAATATCCCCTAAAAGGATCTAGTACAATCCTAGAGTGTGCCATTTCACACAAAGATACCACTCCAACTTGTCCAGTTCTCTGCAGATAGAAAGCACACAGCCTTGTTCCTGATGCACTAGCTTGCTACATGCAGGGAGTCAGGCAACATGAATTGAAGTGATCCCTCATCACAAGCACCTGTAGCCTGCTGCAATAAAGTACAGAATACCATTGTCTCTGCCACCTGAATATCAATCCTCTCTGTCACCAGGATATTATCATCTCTACCACCAGAATATCACCCTCTCTACTACTTACCTTGAAGGAGCTGGGGGTGGTGACGGCAGACAGGGAGCTCTGGTGTGGGCTGGTCCATGAGGTCACGAAGAGTCGGAGACGACTGAACGAATGAACAACAACACTACTTAAATATTGTCAACTCTGCTGTCAGAACATTGTCATCTCTGTCACCAGAATATAATAATCACAACAATCAGAATATCACCATCTCTTTCACCAGAATATTGTCATCTCTGCCACTAGAGAATCCTTTCTGCCACCGGGATAGAATCATCTCTGCCACCAGAATATCACCATCTTTACCACCAAAGTATCGCCATCTCTACTACCGGGCCCAATTTAAGGTGTTGGTGTTATCCTACAAAGCCCTAAACGGTTCCGGCCCAAAATACCTTGCAGACCGCATCTCAGCCTATGAGCCCACGAGGGCCTTGAGATCATCTGGGGAGGCCCTTCTCTCGGTCCCGCCTGCCTCACAGGCACGTCTGGCGGGGACGAGAGAGCGGGCCTTCTCGGTGGTGGCCCCCCGGCTGTGGAACACCCTCCCTGCTGAAGTTAGACAGGCGCCCTCTTTGATGGCCTTTCGTAGGGGCCTGAAAACATGGCTCTTCGAGCAGGCCTTTAACTGAGTGTATCTTGAACGACTCTGGAATGGACTAGGACTATGAATTTTGGCTATGACCCCAGGACTAGACGAAGCGGATTTTTAGTATAAGTATATGTGATGTCTGTATTGTCTGGTTTGTGTTGTCTTGACTTATTGTACACTGTTCTTTTTGTTGTTGTTCACCGCCCCGAGTCGCCCTCGGGCTGAGAGGGGCGGTCAATAAATGCAAATAATAAATAAATAAATAAATAAATAACAATATCATCCTCTCTACTACTAAAATATTGTCAACTCTGCTGCCACAACAGCATGATTTCTGACATTAGAATATCATAATCTCTGCCACCAGAATACAACAATTTCTTCCACCAAAAAATAATAATCTCTCCCGCCAGAAGAGCATCCTCTCTGCCACCAGAATATAAAAATCTCTGCTGCCAGAATATCGTCATCTCTGCCACCAGAGTATCACCATCTCTATTACCACAATATTGCAGTCTCTACTACTAAAATATCATCCTCTGCTGTCAGAATATAGCCATCTCTGCCACCAGAATATCACCATCTCTGCCAGCAGAATATCGCCATCTCTGCAACTAGAATATCACCATCTCTGCCACTGGAATATCACCATCTTTGCTGCCAGAATATTGTCACATCTGCCACCAGAATATCACTATCTCTGCTGCCAGAATATTGCCATCTCTGAAACCAGAATATCGCCATCTCTGTGACTAGAATATCACCATCTCTGCCACCAGAATATTTCCATCTCTGCCACTGGAATATCACCATCTCTGCCACTGGAATATTGCCATGTGTACCACCAGAATATCACTATCTCTGCTGCTAGAATATCGCCATCTCTGCAACTAGAATATCACCATCTCTGCCACCAGAATATCATCATCTCTGCCACCAGAATATTGCCATCTCTGCCACCAGAATATCACCATCTCTGCCACCAGAATATCACCATCTCTGCAACAAGAATATCACCATCTCTGCCACCAGAATATCACCATCTCTGCAACAAGAATATCACCATCTCTGCCACCAGAATATCACCATCTCTGCCACTGGAATATTGCCATGTGTACCACCAGAATATCACTATCTCTGCTGCTAGAATATCGCCATCTCTGCCACCAGAATATCACAATCTCTGCCACTGGAATATCACAATCTCTGCCACCAGAATATCACAATCTCTGCTGCCAGAATATCACCATCTCTGCCACCAGAATATCACAATCTCTGCCACCAGAATATCGCCATCTCTGCAACAAGAATATCACCATCTCTGTCACCAGAATATCACCATCTCTGAAACCAGAATATCGCAAACTCTGCCACCAGAATATCACCATCTCTGCCACCAGAATATCACAATCTCTGCTGCCAGAATATCACCATCTCTGCCACTGGAATATCACCATCTCTGCCACCAGAATATCGCCATCTCTGCAACAAGAATATCACCATCTCTGCCACCAGAATATCACCATCTCTGAAACCAGAATATCGCAATCTCTGCCACCAGAATATCACCATCTCTGCCACCAGAATATCACCATCTCTGCCACTGGAATATTGCCATGTGTACCACCAGAATATCACTATCTCTGCTGCTAGAATATCGCCATCTCTGCCACCAGAATATCACAATCTCTGCCACTGGAATATCACAATCTCTGCCACCA